>NC_071467.1:168292523-168487523 GCF_028500815.1 Rissa tridactyla | reverse complement strand
CATCACCGGGGCAAATAAAGAACAACTGTTTACGAATTTAACAGTACATTACGGTATGATCCCAGACGCTCTGAAAAGACAGTCAGGAAAATAACAGGGCGATACGATGCGAGACGTAACAGTACATGGGGCAGTAAAAGCCAACATGCAATCAAATAAAGAATGGCACGCTAACAAATACACAACACTGTAGCACTAAGAGACGAGGTCTAAAAGGATGATCTAGACCGTGACATGGTGATACGACGCAAGACGTCACATTGTACGGGGCGGTGCAGCGCAATACACGGTCAAAAAAACAGCCACCAAATAAAATATTAACAATACAGTGCAGTCCTATGACACATTGTCTAAAATAACAATCGAGACAGTGACAAGGCGATACGATGCAAGATGTAACGGTATACCGGGCAGCACAAGGCAATACGCGGCCAAAGAACAGACAATTAAAATGCACAATACAGTGCAGTGCTATGACACGATCTCTAAAATTACAATTGAGACAGTGACAGGACAATACAATGCAAGGCATTACGGTATACTGGGTAGTGCAAAGCGATATGCAGACAAATAAATAACATGGAACTCCAAAATTGACAATACGCTCCAGTACAATCCCGGGAACTCAGAAATGACGGTCAAGAAAATGACAGGGCGATACAACGGAAGACATTGCAGCCTACAGGGCAGTACAAGCCAATGCGTGGTCAAATAAAGAATAGCCAATTTGAAAATTGACGAGACGGTGCAGTACAATCCCAGGCGGTCTGAAATAAACCAAGACAATGACAAAGAATTACAATGCAAGACGTGACAGTATACGGGGCGCTGCAAGGCAATACCTGGTCAAATAAAAAACAACCCGCTAAAAAATTCGCAATACATTGCAGTCCTGTGACAAAACGTCAAAAGTGACCGTCAAAACAATGACAGAGCAAGGAAAGGCAATTCATAAAAATACAGGGAAGTACAAGACAAGACACGTTCAAATAAATAACAGTCAATTACAATACCCACAATGCAACTGAGTCCTATGACACAACATCTAAAATGACAATCAATACAATGACAGGACAATACAATGCAAGACATCGCATTATACAGGGCAACAGAAGGCAATAAACAGTCAAACAAATAACAGCCGATTCAAAATTTAACTGTATAGGGCACTACAGTTGCAGACGGTCTGAAATGACAATCAATACAATGATAGGGCCATATGATACAAGACATGACATGACACAGGGCAGTACAAGGCAATACGCAGCTTAATGAAAAGCAACCCATTAAAATACCCACAATGCGACACAGTCCTACGACACAATGTCTAAAATGACAATCGATACAATGATGGGGCACTGCAATACAAGAGATCGCGCTATACACAGTGGTACAAGGCAATACGCGGTCAAAAAACCAAGCACATAAAATATTAACAATATGGTGCAGTCCTATGACAGATTGTCTAAAAAGACAGTCAAGACAATCACAGAGCAACACGATGCTACACGTACCACAATACAGGGCAGCACGAGGCAATACGTGGCCAAATGAAGAACAGCCGATACCCACAATAGAATGCGGCGCTATGACACCATATCTAAAATGTCAGTCAAGACAATGACAAAATGATAGAATGCAATCACGGTATACAGGGCGCTACAAGGCAATACGCAGTCAAATAACTAACAGTCAACGTACTGCACTGTATTATGAATTTTGTTAATTGTAGACGGTCTGAATCGACAGTCCATGCGATGACAGTGCAATACAACGCAAAACGTAAGGCTATACAGGGGCAGTACACAGCAATACGCGGTCGTTTAAAAAAAAAAAAACAGCCGATGAAAAAATTCACAATACGGTGCGGTCCTATGACACAATGTCTAAGACGACAGTAAAAACAATACCATAGCACTACAGTGCAAGACGTAACAGTATAGCAGGCAGGACAAGGCAATATGCAGTCAAATCGAGAATGGCCAATTAAAATAACCGCAATACAGTGCAACGCTATGACACAATCTCTAAAATGACAATTGAGACACTGACGGGGCAATACAATGCAAGACATAACAGTATACAGGGCAGTACGGGGTAATACCAAGTCACATAAAAAACAGCCAATGAAAAAATTAACAATACAGTGCGATATAATCCCAGACAGTCTGAAGTGACAGTCAATGAGCAGGCAATACAAAGCTAGACATAATAGCAGGCATAACACCGCAACACAGCCAAATAAATAACAGCCTGTTAAAATACCCACAATACATTCCAGCCCTAGGACACGATGTCTACAGTGACAGTTAAGACAATGACAGAGCAACGCGATGCAAGACATAACATTATACAGGGCACTTCAAGGCCAATACGAAATCAAATAAGGAATGACCAAACACAAAACTGACATTACAGTGCAGTACTATGACAGAATGTCACAAAAGACAGTCAAGACCGTGACACGCTTATACAAAGGAATACATAACACAATACTGAACAGTACAAGGGAATACACAATGCAATACAGCACTAATTAAAAAAAACCCACAATACAGCGCAGTACAATCAAACACAGTCTCAGGTGGCAGGAAAGGCAGTTACAGAGGAATAACACTCAAGACAGAACACCATACAGGCCAGTCCAAGCCGGTACGCGGGCACACAAAGTACAACCGATTAAGAAGCTCACGATATGGTGTCTGTCAATGCTAGAACGTATCGGATGGCTCTCGGGACAGTCACAGGGAAATACAATGCAACATATCAGAAAATAAAGGGCAGGACAAAGCAATAACAAGTTAAATATAGAGCAACGGATCAAATCCGCCCACAATGCAGTGCCGTAAAATCCCAGAGAGTCTCAAATGACAGTCCAGACAATGACAGGGTAATAAAATGCAAGACGTGACAGTATATAGGGAGGTACAATGCAATACAGAATAAAGTAAGGAACGACCAATCAAAACCCCACAATAAAGAACAGTACGATTCCAAACGGTCTTGGGTGGCATTCGAGACAGTTACAGGGTGGCAGAATTGAAGACGCAACATTACACAGTGCCATATGATGCTGTATGCAATCAAATAAATACCAACCGATTAAAAAACCCACAACGCCGTGGCGGGACAACACAAAAATAAATGAGACGGCAGTCCAGATTATGACAGGGCAATACAATGTGAGACATAACACAATACAGGGCGGTACAGTACAATACACAGTCAAAAATAAACAACCCATTAAATAACCCGTAATACACCGCAGGACAATGCCAATATATGCAGGACAGCAGCCAGGAGGATGACAGAGCAGTACAAGACAAAATGTAACACAATACAGGGCACTGCAAAGACAAAATATATCAGATAGCAGTCAGAACGACGACAGGGCGATGCAATGCAAGACACAACACAGCACAAGGCGGTAACGAGGCAATGCACGCTCAAGAAGAGCGACCTATAAAACCCCCCAAATACATATGAGGACAATCCCAGAATGTCTAAAATGCCAGTGAAGAGAATGACACGGCAATACAGGCCACTGCCATGCAGGGGAGCGGAAAAGGGCTGTTGGGCTGGCCGTTATTGATAGAGTAAGCTAATTAACTTATAGTCACATTAGCATTGGAATAAAATATGTAGGTCCCCACTGGAGACAGACTCTGGCCTGTATTGCGAGCCATCCCCCGAAGTAGAAGTACCACTCATAACAGCTTCCACTGATGGTTATAGCTCAAACAGAAACCCGGGGAAGAAAAATAAGGGGGAGGTGGGGGAAAAAGAGAAGTAAAAAGCAAAAGGGAGAAAAAAAGAGAAACAGGGTGGCAGGGGGAGGGGGGCGACGGGGGGAATAAGAGGAAAAACACAGGGGGGCGACAGGGGGAATAAGAGGAAAAAAAGGGGAGCAGGGGAGGGAAAGAAGCAAAAAAGGGGGCTGGCGGGGAAAGAGAAGAAAAAGAGGGGTTGGGGAGGACGAGGAAAAGAAAAACGGGAGCAAAGGCGGGAAAGAAGGAAAAAAGGGGGCTGGCGGGGCTAGAGAAGAAAGAAGAGGGGGCAGCTGTGGGGAAGAGAAGAAAAAAGGGGGGCAGAGAGGCGGAAGAGAAGGAAAAAAAGGGGGAAGAGGGAGAGGATTAAAAAAGGGGGCAGAGAGGAGGGAAGACAATAAAAAGGGCGGGGCAGAAGGGGGAAGAGGAAAAAGTGGACTGGGCGGGAAAGAACAAGAAAAAGGGGGCGGTGGGGGGGAAGACAAGGAAAAAAGAGGGTGGCGGGGGGAGGAGGAAAAAACAGAGGGGCAGAGAGAAGGGAAGACGAAAAGGGGGACAGAAGTGGGGAAGAGGAAAAAAGTGGACTGGGTGGGAAGAAAAGAAGAAAAATGGGGCTGGGGAGGAAGAGGAAAAGAAGGGGACGGCGGCGGGGGAAGACAAGAAAAAAATAGGGGGCTGGACGGCAAAAAGGAAAAAAGGGGGACGGCAGGGGAAGAGGAAAAAAAAGGGGGCGGCTGGCGGGGGAAGAGGAAAAAAAAGGGGGCGGCTGGCGGGGGAAGAGAAGAAAAAAGGGGGCGGCTGGCGGGGGAAGAGGAAAAAAAAGGGGGCAGAAGGGCTGAAGAGAAAAAAAGGGGGGCAGAAGGGCTGAAGAGAAAAAAAGGGGGGCAGAAGGGCTGAATAAGAAAATAAGAGGGGGCAGAAGGGGTAACAGAAGAAAAAAGGGGGTGGCAGTGGGAAGAGAAGAAAAAAAGGAGTCAGCTGTGGGGAAGGGAAGAGAAAGAAGGGGGCAGAGGGGGGAAGAGGATAAAAAAAGTGGGCGGCAGTAGTAAGACAAAAAAAGGGGGCTGGGGAGGAAGAGGAGGAAAAAAAAGATAGGCAGCGGGGGTAAGACAAAAAAAGGGGGCGTCTGTGGGAAGAGAAGAGGGGGTGGTTGTAGGAAGGAAAAAAGAAGGGGCGGCTGGGAAGGAAGAGAAAAAAAGGGGGGCAGAGGGGCGGAAGAGGAAAATAAAAGGGGGGCGGCTGAGGGAAGAGAAGAAAAACGGGGGCAGAAGGGCGGAAGAGGTAAAAAAAGGGACAGAGAAGCAGAAGAGGAAAATAAAAGGGGGGCAGAGGGGGTAAGAAGAAAAACGGGGGTCGGCAGTGGGGAGGGGAAGAGAAAAACGGGGGTCGGCAGTGGGGAGGGGAAGAGAAAAACGGGGTGAAAGGGGCAGAAGAGTGGAAAAAAGACGGGCGGCTGTGGGGAAGGGAAGAGTAGAAAAAAGACGGGCGGCTGTGGGGAAGGGAAGAAACAAAAGGGGGACAGAAGGGCGGAAGAGCAAAAAAAAGGAGAGCAGAGAGGGTAAGAGAAAAAAAGGGGGGCGGCAGTAGGAAGAGAAGAAAAAGGGGGCTGGGGATGAAGAGGAAAAAAATAGGGGCGGCCGTTTGGAAGAGAAGAAGAAAAAGGGGGCTGGACAGGTAGAAAAGAAAAAAAAGGGGAGCAGGGAAGCGAAAAGAAGGCAAAAAGGGGGGCGGCGGGGGAAGAGGAAAAAGGGGGGAGCGGTGGTAAGAGAAGAGAAAAGGGGCAGCTGTGAGGAAGAGAAGAAGAAAAGGGGGTGGCGGGGGAAGAGAAGAAAAAAAAAGGGGGCTGGACGGGAAGGAAAGAAAAAAGGGGAGTAGGAGGGCAAAAAGAAGGAAAAAAGGGGGCAGCAGGGGAAGTAGAAGAAAAAGGGGGCGGCGTTGGGGAAAGGAAGAGAGAAAAAAAAGGGGACAGAAGGGCGGAAGAGGAAGAAAGTAGGGTAGAGGAGGTAAGAGAAAAAAGGTGCGCAGCTGTGGGAAGAGAAAAAAAAAGAGGCACGGCCGTGAGGAAGAGAAGGGAAGAAAGGGGGTGGCTGGAAAGGAAGAAAAAAAAAAAAAAGAGGGACAGAAGGGCGGAAGAGGAAAATAAAGTGGGGTAGAGGGGGTAAGAGAAAAAAGGGGGGACAGCAGTGGGAAGAGAAGAAAAAAGGGGGCTGGGAAGGAGGAGGAAAAAAATAGGGGCGGTGTTCAGAAAAGAGGAAAAAAATAGGGGCAGCTGTGAGGAAGAGAAAAAAAGAGGCTGGACTGGAAGAAAAAAAAAAAAGGGGAGCAGGGTGGCAGCTATGGGAAAGGGAAGAGAAAAAAAAGGGGGCGGACGTTCGGAAGAGAAGAAGAAAAGGGGGCCGGACAGGTAGAAAAGGTAAAAAAGGGGGGCGGCGGGGAAGAGAAAAAAAGGGGGGGCGGCGGGGCTGAGAGGAAAAAAGGGGGGAAAAGAAGCAGAGGAGGAAAAAAGGGGGCGGCTGTGGGGAAGGGAAGAAAAAGGGGTGCAGGGGGGCAGAAGAGGAAAAAAGGGGGGGGAAAGGGGCGGACGAGGGAAAAAGGCGGGGGAAGAGGGGCAGAAGAGGGGAAAAAAGGGGGCAGCAGTGGGAAGAGAAGAAAAAAGGGGGCTGGGGAGGAATAGGAGGAAGAAAACGAGGGGTGGCTGTAGGAAGAGTAGAAAAAAAAAGGGGGGCACACGGGCAAAAGAGGAAAAAAAGGGGGGCAGAGGGGCGAAAGAGAAAAAAGGGGGGCAGCAGTGGGAAGAGAAGAAAAAGGGGGCCAGGAAGGAAGAGGAAAAAATAGGGGTGGCTGTTTGGAAGAGAAGAAAAGAGTGGGCGGCTGTGAGGAAAAGCAGAAGAAAAGGGGGCGGCAGAGGAAGAAAAGAAAAAAGGGGAGAAGGGGGGCAAAAAGAAGGAAAAAAAGGGGGGCAGCAGTGGAAGAGAAAAAAAAAAGGAGGACAGAGGGCGGAGAAAACAAAAAGGGGGCGGCTGTGGGGCGAGAAGAAACAAAAGGGGGCGGCTGTGGGGCAAAAGAGGAAAAAACAGGGGGGAAAATGGGCGGAAGAGAAGAAAAAAGGAGGTTAGGGAGGAAGAGGAGGAAAAAATATGACGGGCGGCTGTGGGGAAGGGAAGAGAAAAAAAGGGGGCAGCGGGAAGGGAAGAAGAAACAAAAGGGGGACAGAAGGGCGGAAGAGGAAAATAAAGTGCGGTAGAGGGGGTAAGAGGAAAAAAATAGGGGCAGCCATTTTGAAGAGAAGAAGAAAAACAGGGCGGAAAGGGGCGGAAGAGGGGGCGGAAAGGGGCGGAAGAGGGAAAAACGGGGGTTGGGGAGGAAGAGAAGAAAAAAGACGGGCGGCTGTGGGGAAGGAAGAGAAGAAAAAAGACAGGCGGCTGTGGGGAAGGAAGAGAAGAAAAAAGACAGGCGGCTGTGGGGAAGGAAAGAGGAAAAAGGGGGCGGCTGTGGGGAAGGAAAGAGGAAAAAGGGGGCGGCTGTGGGGAAGGAAAGAGGAAAAAGGGGGCGGCTGTGGGGAAGGAAAGAGGAAAAAGGGGGCGGCTGGCGGGGGAAGGAAAGAGGAAAAAGGGGGCGGCTGGCGGGGGAAGAGGAAAAAAAAGGGGGCGGCTGGCGGGGGAAGAGGAAAAAAAAGGGGGCGGCTGGCGGGGGAAGAGGAAAAAAAAGGGGGCGGCTGGCGGGGGAAGAGGAAAAAAAAGGGGGCGGCTGGCGGGGGAAGAGGAAAAAAAAGGGGGCGGCTGGCGGGGGAAGAGGAAAAAAAAGGGGGCGGCTGGCGGGGGAAGAGAAGAAAAAGGGGGGCAGAAGGGCAGAAGAGAAAAAAAGGGGGGCAGAAGGGCTGAATAAGAAAATAAGAGGGGGCAGAAGGGCTGAATAAGAAAATAAGAGGGGGCAGAAGGGCTGAATAAGGAAATAAGAGGGGGCAGAGGGGGTAACAGAAGAAAAAAGGGGGTGGCAGTGGGAAGAGAAGAAAAAAAGGGGTCAGCTGTGGGGAAGGGAAGAGAAAGAAGGGGGCAGAGGGGGGAAGAGGATAAAAAAGTGGGCGGCAGTAGTAAGACAAAAAAAGGGGGCTGGGGAGGAAGAGGAGGAAAAAAAAGATAGGCAGCGGGGGTAAGACAAAAAAAGGGGGCGTCTGTGGGAAGAGAAGAGGGGGTGGTTGTAGGAAGGAAAAAAGAAGGGGCGGCTGGGAAGGAAGAGAAAAAAAGGGGGGCAGAGGGGCGGAAGAGGAAAATAAAAGGGGGGCGGCTGAGGGAAGAGAAGAAAAACGGGGGCAGAAGGGTGGAAGAGGTAAAAAAAGGGACAGAGAAGCAGAAGAGGAAAATAAAAGGGGGGCAGAGGGGGTAAGAAGAAAAACGGGGGTCGGCAGTGGGGAGGGGAAGAGAAAAACGGGGGTCGGCAGTGGGGAGGGGAAGAGAAAAACGGGGGTCGGCAGTGGGGAGGGGAAGAGAAAAACGGGGGTCGGCAGTGGGGAGGGGAAGAGAAAAACGGGGGTCGGCAGTGGGGAGGGGAAGAGAAAAACGGGGTGAAAGGGGCAGAAGAGTAGAAAAAAGACGGGCGGCTGTGGGGAAGGGAAGAGTAGAAAAAAGACGGGCGGCTGTGGGGAAGGGAAGAAACAAAAGGGGGACAGAAGGGCGGAAGAGCAAAAAAAAGGAGAGCAGAGAGGGTAAGAGAAAAAAAGGGGGGCGGCAGTGGGAAGAGAAGAAAAAGGGGGCTGGGGATGAAGAGGAAAAAAATAGGGGCGGCCGTTTGGAAGAGAAGAAGAAAAAGGGGGCTGGACAGGTAGAAAAGAAAAAAAAGGGGAGCAGGGAAGCGAAAAGAAGGCAAAAAGGGGGGCGGCGGGGGAAGAGGAAAAAGGGGGGAGCGGTGGTAAGAGAAGAGAAAAGGGGCAGCTGTGAGGAAGAGAAGAAGAAAAGGGGGTGGCGGGGGAAGAGAAGAAAAAAAAAGGGGGCTGGACGGGAAGGAAAGAAAAAAGGGGAGTAGGAGGGCAAAAAGAAGGAAAAAAAGGGGGCAGCAGGGGAAGTAGAAGAAAAAGGGGGCGGCGTTGGGGAAAGGAAGAGAGAAAAAAAAGGGGACAGAAGGGCGGAAGAGGAAGAAAGTAGGGTAGAGGAGGTAAGAGAAAAAAGGTGCGCAGCTGTGGGAAGAGAAAAAAAAAGGGGCACGGCCGTGAGGAAGAGAAGGGAAGAAAGGGGGTGGCTGGAAAGGAAGAAAAAAAAAAAAAAGAGGGACAGAAGGGCGGAAGAGGAAAATAAAGTGGGGTAGAGGGGGTAAGAGAAAAAAGGGGGGACAGCAGTGGGAAGAGAAGAAAAAAGGGGGCTGGGAAGGAGGAGGAAAAAAATAGGGGCGGTGTTCAGAAAAGAGGAAAAAAATAGGGGCAGCTGTGAGGAAGAGAAAAAAAGAGGCTGGACTGGAAGAAAAAAAAAAAAGGGGAGCAGGGTGGCAGCTATGGGAAAGGGAAGAGAAAAAAAGGGGGGCGGACGTTCGGAAGAGAAGAAGAAAAGGGGGCCGGACAGGTAGAAAAGGTAAAAAAGGGGGGCGGCGGGGAAGAGAAAAAAAGGGGGGGCGGCGGGGCTGAGAGGAAAAAAGGGGGGAAAAGAAGCAGAGGAGGAAAAAAGGGGGCGGCTGTGGGGAAGGGAAGAAAAAGGGGTGCAGGGGGGCAGAAGAGGAAAAAAGGGGGGGAAAGGGGCGGACGAGGGAAAAAGGCGGGGGAAGAGGGGCAGAAGAGGGAAAAAAGGGGGCAGCAGTGGGAAGAGAAGAAAAAAGGGGGCTGGGGAGGAATAGGAGGAAGAAAACGAGGGGTGGCTGTAGGAAGAGTAGAAAAAAAAGGGGGGCACACGGGCAAAAGAGGAAAAAAAGGGGGGCAGAGGGGCGAAAGAGAAAAAAGGGGGGCAGCAGTGGGAAGAGAAGAAAAAGGGGGCCAGGAAGGAAGAGGAAAAAAATAGGGGTGGCTGTTTGGAAGAGAAGAAAAGAGGGGGCGGCTGTGAGGAAAAGCAGAAGAAAAGGGGGCGGCAGAGGAAGAAAAGAAAAAAGGGGAGCAGGGGGGCGAAAAGAAGGAAAAAAAGGGGGGCAGCGGTGGAAGAGAAAAAAAAAAAAAGGAGGACAGAGGGCGGAGAAAACAAAAAGGGGGCGGCTGTGGGGCAAGAAGAAACAAAAGGGGGCGGCTGTGGGGCAAAAGAGGAAAAAACAGGGGGGAAAATGGGCGGAAGAGAAGAAAAAAGGAGGTTAGGGAGGAAGAGGAGGAAAAAATATGACGGGTGGCTGTGGGGAAGGGAAGAGAAAAAAGGGGGCAGCGGGAAGGGAAGAAGAAACAAAAGGGGGACAGAAGGGCGGAAGAGGAAAATAAAGTGCGGTAGAGGGGGTAAGAGGAAAAAAATAGGGGCGGCCATTTTGAAGAGAAGAAGAAAAACGGGGCGGAAGAGGGAAAAACGGGGCGGAAAGGGGCGGAAGAGGGAAAAACGGGGCGGAAAGGGGCGGAAGAGGGAAAAACGGGGGTTGGGGAGGAAGAGAAGAAAAAAGACGGGCGGCTGTGGGGAAGGAAGAGAAGAAAAAAGACGGGCGGCTGTGGGGAAGGAAGAGAAGAAAAAAGACGGGCGGCTGTGGGGAAGGAAGAGAAGAAAAAAGACGGGCGGCTGTGGGGAAGGAAAGAGGAAAAAGGGGGCAGCTGGGAAGGAAGAAGAAACAAAAGGGGGACAGAAGGGCGGAAGACGAAAAAAAGGAGGGTAGAGAGGGTAAGAGGAAAAAAAGGGGGGAGGCAGTGGGAAGAGAAGAAAAAAGGGGGCTGGGGAGGAATAGGAGAAAAGAAACAACGGGCAGCTGTAGGAAGAGTAGAAAAAAGGGGGCAGCTGTGAGCAAAAGAAGAAGAAAAGGGGGCGGCGGTGGAAGAAAAAAAAAAGAAGGGGAGCATGGGGGCAAAAAGAAGAAAAAGGGGGCGGCGGGGGAAGGGAAAAAAATGGGGCAGAAGGGTGGAAGAGGAAAAAAAAGGGGGGAAAGGGGCGGAAGAGGAAAAAAGAGGGCGGCTGTGGGGAGAGAAGAAAAAAGGGGGGCAGAGGGCCAGAAGGGGAAAAAAAGGGGGGTAGAGGGGGTAAGAGAAAAAAGGGGGGGCAGCAGTGGGAAGAGAAGAAAAAGGGGGTTGGGAAGGAAGAGGAAAAAATAGGGGCAGCCGTTCAGAAGAGAGGAAAAAAATAGGGGTGGCTGTGAGGAAGAGAAGAAAAAAAAAAGGTGCTGGACGGGAAGAAAAGAAAAAAAAAAAGGGGAGCAGGGGGGCGGCTGTAGGGAAGGGAAGAGAAAAAAAGGGGGGCGGCTGTAGTAAGAGGAAAAAAAAGGGGGGCAGCCGTTCAGAAGAGAAGAAAAGGGGGCTGGACAGGTAGAAAAGGTAAAAGAGCAGGGGGCAGCGGGAAAGAGAAAAAAGGGGGGGAAAAGAAGCGGGAGAGGAAAAAAGGGGGCGGCTGTGGGGAAGGGAAGAAAAAAGGGGGCAGCTGTAGGGCAGTGAAGAAAAAGGGGTGCAGGGGGGCGGAAGAGGAAAAAAGCGGCTGGCATTGGGGAGAGAAGAAAAAGACGGGGGAAGGGGCGGGAGAGAGAAAAAGGGGGGGGGAAATGGCGGGAGAGAGAAAAAGGGGGGAGGAAATGGCGGGAGAGAAAAAAAGGGGGAGGAAATGGCGGGAGAGAAAAAAAGGGGGCGGAAATGGCGGGAGAGAAAAAAAGGGGGCGGAAATGGCGGGAGAGAAAAAAAGGGGGCTGGGGAGGAAGAGGAAGAAAAAAACGACAGGCAGCTGTGAGGAAGAGCAGAAAAACGACGGGCGGCTGGGAAGGAAGAGGAAACAAAAGGGGGACAGAGGGGTGGAAGAGGACAAAAGAGGGGGGTAGAGGGGGTAAGAGAAGAAAAAAGGGGGGCGGCAGTGGGAAGAGAAGTAAAAGGGGGCTGGGAAGGAAGAGGAAAAAAATAGGGGCATCCGTTTAGAAGAGAAGAAGAAAAAGGGGGCTGGACAGGTAGAAAAAAAAAAAGGGGAGCAGGGGGGCAAAAAGAAGGAAAAAAGGGGGGCGGCAAGGGAAGAGGAAAAAAGGGGGGGCCGTGGGAAGAGAGGATAAAAGGGGGCAGAGGGGCGGAAGAGGAAAAAAAGGGGGGGAAGGGGCGGAAGAGGAAAAAAATGACGGGCGGCTGTGGGAAGAGTAGAAAAAAGGGGGCAGCTGTGAGCAAAAGAAGAAGAAAAGGGGCGGCGAGGGAAGAAAAAAGAAGGGGAGCATGGGGGCAAAAAGAAGGAAAAAAGGGGGGCGGCAAGGGAAGAGGAAAAAAGGGGGGGCCGTGGGAAGAGAAGATAAAAGGGGGCAGAGGGGCGGAAGAGGAAAAAAAGGGGGGGAAGGGGCGGAAGAGGAAAAAAATGACGGGCGGCTGTGGGAAGAGTAGAAAAAAGGGGGCAGCTGTGAGCAAAAGAAGAAGAAAAGGGGCGGCGAGGGAAGAAAAAAGAAGGGGAGCATGGGGGCAAAAAGAAGGAAAAAAGGGGGGCGGTGGGGGAAGGGAAAAAAATGGGGGCGGTGGGAAGAGAAGAAAAAAGGGAGCAGAAGGATGGCAGAGGAAAAAAAAAAGGGGGCAGAGGGGCAGAAGAGTAGAAAAAAAGAGGGCTGGGGAGGAAGAAGAGGAAAAAACAACAGGCAGCTGTGGGAAGAGTAGAAAAAAGAGGGCTGGGGAGGAAGAAGAGGAAAAAACAACAGGCAGCTGTGGGAAGAGTAGAAAAAAGGGGCGGGCTGTGGGAAGAGTAGAAAAAAGGGGGGGAAAGGGGGAAAAGGGGGGAAAGGGGCAGAAGAAAAAAAGGGGGCAGCTGTGGGGAGAGAAGAAAAAAAAAAGGGGGCGGCAGAGGGGAAAAACGGGGCGGCAGAGGGGCAGCAGAGGGAAGAGAAAAAAAAGGGGCCTGGGGAGGAATAGGAGGAAAAAAAAACGACGGGCGGCTGTGGGAAGAGTAGAAAAAAGGGGGCAGCTGTGAGGAAGAGAAGAAGAAAAGGGGGCAGCGGGGGAAGAAAAGAAAAAAGGGGAGCAGGGGGGTAAAAAGAAGGAAAAAAGGGGGGCGGTAGGGGAAGGGAAAAAAATGGGGGTGGTGGGAAGAGAAGAAAAAAGGGGGCAGCTGTAAGGAAAAGAAGAAGAAGAAGAGGGGGCAGAGGGGCGGAAGAGGAAAAAAAGGGGGGAAAAGGGGCGGAAGAGAAGAAAAAAGTGGGCAGTAGTGGAAGAGTAGAAAAAAGGGGGCTGGGGAGGAAGAGGAGGAAAAAAACAACAGGCAGCTGTGCGAAGAGTAGAAAAAATGGTCGGGCTGTGAGAAGGGGAGAGGAAACAAAAGGGGGACAGAGGGGCAGAAGAGGAAAAGAGGGGGGGAAGGGGCGGAAGAGGAAAAGAGGGGGCGCTATAGGGAGAGAAGGAAGAAAAAGGGGGCAGCTGTGGGGAAAGGAAGAAAAAGGGGGCTGGGAAGGAAGATGAAAAAAATAGGGGCGGCCGTTTGGAAAAGAAGAAGAAAAGGGGGCGGTGGGGGAAGAAAAGAAAAAAGGGGAGCAGGGAGGCAAAAAGAAGGAAAAAGGGGGGCACTGGGGAAAGAAAAAATGAAGGAAAAAAATGGGGGCGGTGGGAAGAGAAGAAAAAAGGGGGCAGAAGGGCGGAAGAGGAAAAAAGGGGGAAACAGGGGGCAGCTGTGGGGAGAGTAGAAAAAAAAGGGGGCAGAGGGGCGGAAGAGAAGAAAAAAGTGGGCAGTAGTGGAAGAGAAGAATAAAGGGGGCTGGGGAGGAAGAGGAGGAAAAAGACAACAGGCAGCTGTGCTAAGAGTAGAAAAAAGGGTCGGGCTGTGGGAAGGGGAGAGGAAACAAAAGGGGGACAGAGGGGCGGAAGAGGATAAAAGGGGGCCGTTTGGAAGATAAAAAAAATAGGGGCGGCCGTTTGGAAGATAAAAAAAATAGGGGCGGCCGTTTGGAAGAGAAGAAGAAAAGGGGGCGGTGGGGGAAGAAAAGAAAAAAGGGGAGCAGGGAGGCAAAAATAAGGAAAAAAACGGGGGCGGAAGAGGAAAAAAAAAGGGGGCGACAGAGGGGCGGACGAGGAAAAAAAGGGGGCGACAGAGGGGCGGACGAGGAAAAAAGGGGGCGACAGAGGGGCGGACGAGGATAAAAAAGGGGGCGGCTGTGGGGAGGGAAGAAAAAAGGGGGCGGCTGTGGGGAAAGGAAGAAAAAGGGGGCGGCTGTGGGGAAAGGAAGAAAAAGGGGGCTGGGAAGGAAGATGAAAAAATAGGGGCGGCCGTTTGGAAGAGAAGAAAAGAGGGGCGGCTATGAGGAAAAGAAGAAGAAAAGGGGGCGGTGGGGGAAGAAAAGAAAGAAGGGGAGCAGGGAGGCAAAAAGAAGGAAAAGGGGGGCACTGGGGAAAGGAAAAAAATGAAGGAAAAAAATGGGGGCGGTGGGAAGAGAAGAAAAAAGGGGGCAGAAGGGCAGAAGAGGAAAAATAAGGGGGGAACAGGGGGCGGCTGTGGGGAGAGAAGAAAAAAAGGGGGCAGAGGAGCGGAAGGGGAAAAAAGCAGGGGAAAAGGGGCGGAAGAGGGGAAAAAAGGGGGCTGGGGAGGAAGAAGAGGAAAAAAACAACAGGCAGCTGTGGGAAGGGCAGAGAAAACAAAGGGGGCGGAAGAGGAAAAAAGGGGGCGGAAGAGGAAAAAAGGGGGCGGAAGAGGAAAAAAGGGGGCGGAAGAGGAAAAAAGGGGGCGGAAGAGGAAAAAAGGGGAAAAAGTGGGCATCAGTGGGAAGAGAAAAAACAAGGGGGCGGGGGAGGAATAGGAGGAAAAAAAACGACGGGCAGCTGTGGGAAGAGTAGAAAAAAGGGGGCAGCTGTGAGCAAAAGAAGAAAAGGGTGCGGCAGGGGACAAAAAAGGGGAGCAGGGGGCAAAAAGAAGGAAAAAAGGGGGGCGGTGGGAAGAGAAGAAAAAAAGGAGCAGAAGGGCGGTGGGAAGAGAAGAAAAAAAAAGGAGCAGAAGGGCGGTGGGAAGAGAAGAAAAAAAAAGGAGCAGAAGGGCGGTGGGAAGAGAAGAAAAAAAAAGGAGCAGAAGGGCGGTGGGAAGAGAAGAAAAAAAAAGGAGCAGAAGGGCGGTGGGAAGAGAAGAAAAAAAAAGGAGCAGAAGGGCGGCAGAGGAAGAGAAGAAAAAAAAAGGAGCAGAAGGGCGGCAGAGGAAGAAAAGGGGGGAAAAGGGGCAGAAGAGCAGAAAAAAGGGGGCTGGGGAGGAAGAGGAGGAAACAAAAGATGGGCGGCTGTGGGGAAGGGAAGAGAAAAAAAGGGGGCTGGGGAGGAAGAGGAGGAAACAAAAGATGGGCGGCTGTGGGGAAGGGAAGAGAAAAAAGGGGGCTGGGGAGGAAGAGGAGGAAACAAAAGACGGGCGGCTGTGGGGAAGGGAAGAGAAAAAAAGGGGGCTGGGGAGGAAGAGGAGGAAACAAAAGACGGGCGGCTGTGGGGAAGGGAAGAGAAAAAAAGGGGGCTGGGGAGGAAGAGGAGGAAACAAAAGACGGGCGGCTGTGGGGAGGAAGAGGAGGAAACAAAGGACGGGCGGCTGTGGGAAGGAAGAGGAGGAAACAAAGGACGGGCGGCTGTGGGAAGGAAGAGGAGGAAACAAAGACGGGCGGCTGTGGGAAGGAAGAGGAGGAAACAAAGACGGGCGGCTGTGGGAAGGAAGAGGAGGAAACAAAGACGGGCGGCTGTGGGAAGGAAGAGGAGGAAACAAAGACGGGCGGCTGTGGGAAGGAAGAGGAGGAAACAAAGACGGGCGGCTGTGGGAAGAGGAGGAAACAAAGACGGGCGGCTGTGGGAAGAGGAGGAAAAAAAGACGGGCGGCTGTGGGAAGAGGAGGAAAAAAAGACGGGCGGCTGTGGGGAAGGGAAGAGAAAAAAAGTGGGTTGGGGAGGAAGAGTAGAAAAAAGATGGGCAGCTGTGGGGAAGGGAAGAGAAAAAAGGGGGCAGCTGGGAAGGAAGAAGAAACAAAAGGGGGACAGAAGGGCGGAAGAGGAAAAGAGAGGGGGGTAGAGGGGGTAAGAGAAGAAAAAGGGGGCTGGGAAGAAAGAGGAAAAAATAGGGGTGGCCATTCAGAAGAGAGGAAAAAATGGGGCGGCCGTGAGGAAGAGAAGAAGAAAAAGGGGAGCAGGGGGCCAAAAAGAAGGAAAAAAGGGGGGCGGTGGGGAAAGAGAAGAAAAAGGGGAGCAGGGGGCCAAAAAGAAGGAAAAAAGGGGGGCAGAGGGGCGGAAGAGGAAGAAAAGGGGGAGCAGGGGGCCAAAAAGAAGGAAGAAAAGGGGGCGGCCGTGGGCAGAGTAGAAAAAACAGGGGGCGGCCGTGGGCAGAGTAGAAAAAACAGGGGGCGGCCGTGGGCAGAGTAGAAAAAACGGGTGCAAGGGAGCAGAAAGGAAAAAAGGGGCAGGGGGCGGAAGAGGAAAAGAAAAGGGGGGCAGACAGGCAGAAGAGGTAAAAAAGGGGGCGGCCTTAGGGAGAGAAGAAAAAAGGGGGGGAAAAGGGGCGGAATAGGAAAAAAAGGGGGCAGCAGTGGGAAGAGAAGAAAAAGGGGCTGGGGAGGAAGAGGAGGAAAAATGATGGGCGGCTGTGGGAAGAGTAGAAAAAAGGGGGGGCTGTGGGAAGGGGAGAGAAAAAAGGGGGGCTGTGGGAAGTAAGAAGAAACAAAAGGAAGACAGAGGGGCGGAAGAGGGAAAAAAGGGGGACAGAGGGGCAGAAGAGGGAAAAAAGGGGGACAGAGGGGCAGAAGAGGGAAAAAAGGGGGACAGAGGGGCGGAAGAGAAGAAAAAAGGGGCCTGGGAAGGAAGAGGAAAAAAATAGGGGCAGCTATTTGGAAGAGAAGAAAAAAGGGGGTGGCAGGGGAAGAAAAAAAACAGGGAGCAGGGGGGTGAAAAGAAGGAAAAGAGGGGGCAGCGGCGGCAGAGAAAAAAATGGGGGAGTGGGAAGGGAAGAAAAAAGGGGGGAAAAGGGGTGGAAGAGGGGAAAAAAAAGGGGGCTGGGAAGGAAGAGGAAGAAAAAGGGGGGCGGCCGTGAGGAAGAGAGGAAGAAAAAGGGGGGCGGCCGTGAGGAAGAGAGGAAGAAAAAGGGGTCGGCTGTGGGTAAGGGAGAAAAAAGAGGGGGCTGGACGGGGAGAAAAAAGAGGGGAGCGGGGGGCAGCTTTGGGGAAGCGGAAAAAAGGGGGGCAGCTTTGGGGAAGCGGAAAAAAGGGGGGCAGCTTTGGGGAAGCGGAAAAAAGGGGGGCAGCTTTGGGGAAGCGAAGAGAAAAAATGGGGACAGAAGGGCAGAAGAGGAAGAAAGTGGGCTGGAGGGGCTAAGAGAAAGAAGGGGGCGTGGCCGTGAGGAAAACAAAAAGAAAGGGGCGTGGCCATGAGGAAAACAAAAAGAAAGGGGCGTGGCCGTGAGGAAGATAAGAGAAAAAAGGGGGCAGCTGGGAAGGAAGAAGAAAAAAAAAAAGAGGGGGACAAAGGGGCAGAAGAGGAAAATAAAGTCGGGTAGAGGTGGTAAGAGAAAAAAAGGGGGGCAGCAATGAGAAGAGAAGTAAAAAGGGGGCTGGGAAGGAAGGGGAAAAAAATAGGGGGGGCTGGGAAGGAAGAGAGGAAAAAAAATAGGGGCGGCCGTTAGGAAGAGAAGAAAAAAAAGGGGCTGGATGGGAAGAAAAGAAAAAAAAGGGGAGCGGGGGGCATCTGTGGTGAAGAGAAAAAAGGGGGAGCGGCCATGGGAAGACAAAAAAAGGGGAGCGGCCGTTTAGAAAAGAAGAAAAAAGGGGACTGGAACGAAAGAGGAAAAAATAGGGGCGACCGTTCGGAAGAGAAGAAAAAAGGGGGCGGTGTAGTAAGAAAAGAAAAACAATGGGGCTGGACGGGAAGAAAAGAACAAGGGGAGCAGGGGGGCAAAAAGAAGGAAAGAAGGGGGGCAGCAGGGGAAGAGAAAAAAGTGGGGGCGGTGGGAAGAGAAAAAGGGGGGGGAGAGGGGCGGAGAGGACAAAAAAGGGGGGAAATGGGGCAGGAGAGGAAAAACGGGGGCGGGAGGCGGGGAGAGAAGAAAAACAGGGGCAGGGGGCAGAAGAGGAAAAAAAGGGGGTGGCCTTGGGGAGAGAAGAAAAAGGCGGGGGGAAGGGGCGGAAGAGGAAAAAAGGGGGCGAAAAAGGGGCGGAAGAGGAAAAAAGGGGACTGGGGAGGAAGAGGAGGGAAAAAAACAATGGGTGGCTGTGGGAAGAGTAGAAAAAAAGGGGGGCAGGGGAGCGGAAGAGGAAAAAAAGGGGGGCAGGGGAGCGGAAGAGGAAAAAAAGGGGGGCAGGGGAGCGGAAGAGGAAAAAAAGGGGGGCAGGGGAGCGGAAGAGGAAAAAAAGGGGGCAGGGGAGCGGAAGAGGAAAAAAAGGGGGCGGCCTTGGGGAGAGAAGAAAAAAGGTGGGGGGAAAAGGGGTGGAAGAGGAAGAAAAAAACCAATGGGCAGCTATGGGAAGAGAAGAAAAAAGGTGGGGGGAAAAATATAGGGGCGGCTGTTCGGAACAGAAGAGGAAAAATATAGGGGCAGGGGCGCGGAGAAAACAAAGGGGGAATGGGGCACGGAAGAGGAGGAAAAAAATGATGGGCGGCTGTGGGAAGGAAGAAGAAACAAAAGGGGACAGAGGGGCAGAAGAGGAAAATAAAGTGGGGTAGAGGAGGCGAAAAGAAAGAAAAAAAGGGCAGCAGGGAGGCGAAAAGAAAGAAAAAAAGGGCAGCAGGGAGGCAGGAAGAGAAGAAAACGGGGGGAAAAGGGGCGGAAGAGTTAAAAAACGGGTCAGCTGTGGGGAAGAAAAGAAAAAAGGGGGGAGCAGGGAGGCGAAGAAAAGAAAAAAGGGGGGCAGCGGTGGGAAGAGAAAAAAAGGGGGCGGATGTGGGGAAAGGAAGAAAAAGGGGGCGGCCTTGGGGAGAGAGGATAAAAGGGGGGAAAGGGGCGGAAGAGGAGGAAAAAAAACGATGGGCAGCTGTGGGAAGGATGAAGAAACAAAAGGGGGGCAGAGGGCGTAAGAGAAAAAAGGGGGGCAGAGGGCGTAAGAGAAAAAAGGGGGGCAGAGGGCGTAAGAGAAAAAAGGGGGGCAGAGGGCGTAAGAGAAAAAAGGGGGGCAGAGGGCGTAAGAGAAAAAAGGGGGGCAGAGGGCGTAAGAGAAAAAAGGGGGGCAGAGGGCGTAAGAGAAAAAAGGGGGGCAGAGGGCGTAAGAGAAAAAAGGGGGGCGACAGTAGGAAGAGAAGAAAAGAGGGGCTGGGAAGGAAGAGAGAAAAATAGGGGCGGCCGTTCGGAACAGAAGAAGAAAAGGGGAGCAGGGGGGCAGCAGGGGAAGAGGAAAAAGGGGGGGCGGTGGGAAGAGAAAATAAAGGGGGACAGAGAGAAAAAAAGGGGGCGGCTGTGGGGACAGGAAGAAAAAAGGGGGGGGAACGGGGCGGAAGAGGGGAAAAAAAAACGATGGGCGGCTGTGGGAAGGGGAGAGAAAAAAAGGGGGCGGCTGTGGGAAGGAAGAAGAAACAAAAGGGGGACAGAGGGGCAGAAGAGGAAAATAAAGTGGGGTAGAGAAGGTAAGAGAAGAAAAGGGAGGCGGCAGTGGGAAGAGAAAAAGGGGCTGGGAAGGAGGAGGAAAAAAATAGGGGCGGCCGTTCGGAAGAGAAGAAAAAAGGGGGCGGCGGGGGAAGAGAAGAAAAAGGGGGGCGGCTGTGGGGAGAAAAGGAAAAAAAACGGGGAGCACGGGGACGAAAAGAAGGGAAAAAAGGGGGGGCAGCTTTGGGGCAGGGAAAAAAGGGGGGGCAGCTTTGGGGCAGAGAAAAGAAAAAAAGTGGGACAGAAGGGCGGAAGAGGAAAAAAGTGGGCTAGAGGGGGTAAGAGAAAAAAGGGGGCGGCTGAGAATGAAGAAGAAAAAAAAGGGGGACAGAGAATCGGAAGAGGAAAATAAAGTGGGGTAGAGGGAGTGTTGCGTGAAAAGGGGCAAAGCGGTTTTAGCAGAAGATAAACCCCCTTGCGTTCTAACACTCCTCACCGAGGTGGGAGGCTAGGTGCGGCTAGGTTTAAATTCTGAGTGATGCCCAATTCAGCACTATCAGTCCAATCGCGTTTAATATATATTAAACTATTACGATTTGGATACACTAATAGTGGACTGCACCTTCAGTCTAGTCGTGCTCATGAACTAGCACGGCCACTCTTGAGTTTTTGGTCGCGTTCAGTGAGAAAGCGAAACGACTAGCTACTTAAAAAGGTGCAGTTTATTTAAACAACAGATATATAGGTTCTTAGGATTGCCGGTGATAAATACACTGTCTGCAAAGCACGTGCAAATGAAAGTATTGTTACATATACAAAACGCGCGACAAAGTTATAAACGATACAGCCTGGCTTTAAATGTAGAAAAAGAGAGTCTCTAGAGAAATTTCTAAGTTTCCCGAGGAAGCACTCGGTATAATCTAAGTCTTACCCAAAGGCGTCCCTATGGGGGGGAAGAGAGGCTCAGCCCGTCGACTGATCCCAGAAGTCAGTGATGTAATTCTTTATGATGGTGTCTTCCCTGGGTATCCCCCCTCTCTTGGGCTATTTTTATACTATTTGTTATCTTCAAGGTGGAGTTTGAGTGACTTTAGTCATACATACTTTTATCATGATTGGTGTAAATTTCTCTCGCTTCACAATTAAAGGTATAGTTTACGAGAAATTCAGGGCGCAGACTCAAGAAGGAGTGGTCGCACCTTGGAGGCGGGTAGCCTTCGGGATGGAGGTGTGTTTTGGTATTATAATGACATTATAATGAGCAAAGTTCGCACAAAGGACAGCATTTCATCAAAATTTGACAAAATGTTGGCTCTGAGCATCTAGCGGGCAGCTAATTGGCAGCTTATCTGTTTCATGGTATCATCCCATTCCTGTATCCGCTATACATCATAAGGTAAAGCCACGGAATAATTGCATCCCGTCCCGTACCTCATGTAGCTTATCAGGGAACCACAGATGTTGTGTCCTTCATGCCAGCTGCGGCTATTTTCTACCTCAGAAGCCTCTTGATTTTATACTTTTCCTTAATGTGTGAACAATGCTGTACTTTTGTATTTTTTAGCCAATTTAGTATTTATTCCACAGGGAGTAAGAGAAAAAAGGGGGGCAGCAGTGAAAAGAGAAGAAAAAAGGGGGCTGGGAAGGAAGGGGAAAAAAATAGGGGCGGCCGTTCGGAAGAGGAGAAAAAAATAGGGGCGGCCGTTCGGAAGAGGAGAAAAAAAGGGGGCGGACGGGAAGAAAAGAAAAAAAAGGGGAGCAGGGGTGCGGCCGTAGGGAAGGGAAGAGAAACAAAAAGGGGGGCGGCCGTTTGAAAGCAAAGAAAAAAGGGGGCTGGGAAGAAAGAGGAAAAAAATAGGGGGGCCGTTCAGAAGAGGAGAAAAAAAATAGGGGGGGCCGTTCGGAAGAGGAGAAAAAAAAGGGGGCGGACGGCAAGAAAAGAAAAAAAAGGGGAGCAGGGGTGCGGCCGTAGAGAAGGGAAGAGAAACAAGAAGGGGGGCGGCCGTTTGAAAGCAAAGAAAAAAGGGGGCTGGGAAGAAAGAGAAAAAAAATAGGGGGGCCGTTCAGAAGAGGAGAAAAAAATTGGGGGGGCCGTTCGGAAGAGGAGAAAAAAGGGGGCAGACAGGAAGAAAAAAAAGGGGAGCAGGGGTGCGGCCGCAGGGAAGGGAAGAGAAAAAAAGGGGGGCAGCCGTTTGGAAGCGAAGAAAAAAGGGGGCTGGGAAGAAAGAGGAAAAAAATAGGGGCGGCCGTTCGGAAGAGAAGAAAAAAAGGGGCAGCTGTGAGGAAGACAAGATAAAGGGGCGGCAGGGTAAGAAAAGAAAAAAAAAAGGGGCTGGACGGGAAGAAAAGAAAAAGGGGAGCAGGGGGTCAAAAAGAAGGAAAAAAGGGGGGCGGCGGGGGAAGAGAAAAAAAGGGAGACAGAGGGCGGAGAGGACAAAAAAGGGAGACAGAGGGCAGAGAGGACAAAAAAGGGAGACAGAGGGCAGAGAGGACAAAAAAGGGGGAAAAGGGGTAGAAGAGGAAAAGAGGGGGAAAAGGGGCAGAAGAGGAAAAGAGGGGGAGGCTGTGGGGAGAGAAGAAAAAAAACGGGGGCAGAGGGGCGTAAAGGAAGAAAACAGGGGCAGGTGAGCAGAAGAGGAAAAAACGGGGGCGGCCTTGGGGAGAGAAGAAGAAGGGGGGGAAGGGGCTGAAGAGGGGAAAAAGGGGGCTGGGGAGGAAGAGGAGGAAAAAAAGGGGGGCAGGGGCATGAAAGAGGGAAAAAAAGGGGCGGCCTTGGGGAGAGAAGAAAAAAGGGGGGCAGCTACGGGGAGAGAAGAAAAAAATGACGGGCGGCGGGGCGGAAGAGGGAGAAAAAAATGACGGGCGGCGGGGCGGAAGAGGGAGAAAAAAATGACGGGCGGCTGTGGGAAGAGAAGAAATAAAGGGGGCAGAGGGGCAGAAGAGGAAAAAAGGGGGGGCAGCCTTGGGGAGAGAAGAAAAAAGGGGGGGGAATGGGGCGGAAGAGGAAGAAAAATGATGGGCGGCTGTAGGAAGGTGAGAGAAAAAAAGGGGGGGCTGTAGAAATGAGAAAAAAGTAGGGGGGCGCGGCGGGGTAAGAAAAAAGTAGGGGGGCGCGGCGGGGTAAGAAAAAAGTAGGGGGGCGCGGCGGGGTAAGAAAAAAGTAGGGGGGCGCGGCGGGGTAAGAAAAAAGTAGGGGGGCGCGGCAGAGGACGAAAAAAACGACAGGCGGCTGTGGGAAGAGTAGAAAACAGGGGGGCGGCTGTGGGAAGGGGAGAGAAAAAACGGTGGGGCTGTGGGAAGGAGGAAGAAAAAAAAAGGGGGACAGAAGGGCAGAATAGGAAAAAAGGGGGGTAGAGGGCGTAAGAAGAAAAAGGGGGCTGGGAAGGAAGAGGAAAAAAATAGGGGGGCTGTGAGGAAGAGAAGAAGAAAGGGGGCGGCAGGGGAAGAAAAGAAAAAGAGGGGGCTGGACAGGAAGAAAAAAAAATGGGAGCTGGACGGGAAGAAAAAAAAAAGAGGAGCACGGGGGCAAAAAGAAGGAAAAAGGGGGGCAGCTTTGGGGAAGGGAAGAGAAAAAAGGGGGGACAGAAGGGCAGAAGAGGAAAAAAGTAGGCTAGAGGGGGTAAGAGAAATACAGGGGTGAGGCCGTGAGGAAGAGAAGAGAAAAAAGGGGGCGGCTGGGAAGGAAGAAGAAAAAAAAAGCGGGACAGAGAAGCGGAAGAGGAAAATAAAAGGGGGTAGAGGCAGTAAGAGAAAAAAGGGGGGCAGCAGTGAGAAGAAAATAGGGGTGGCCATTCGGAAGAGGAAAAAAATAGGGGTGGCCATTCGGAAGAGGAAAAAAATAGGGGGTCCGTTCGGAAGAGAAGAAAAAAAAGGGGAGCAGGGGTGCGGCCATGGGGAAGGGAAGAGAAAAAAAGGGGGGCGGCCGTGGGAGGAGAAAAAAAGGGGGGCGGCCGTTCGGAAGAAGAAAAAAGGGGGCTGGACGGGAAGAAAAGAAAAAGGGGGGGAAAAGGAGCGGAAGAGCAGGAGACAAAAACGACGGGCGGCTGTGGGGGAAGAGCAGGAGACAAAAACGACGGGCGGCTGTGGGGGAAGAGCAGGAGACAAAAACGACGGGCGGCTGTGGGGGAAGAGCAGGAGACAAAAACGACGGGCGGCTGTGGGGGAAGAGCAGGAGACAAAAACGACGGGCGGCTGTGGGGGAAGAGCAGGAGACAAAAACGACGGGCGGCTGTGGGGGAAGAGCAGGAGACAAAAACGACGGGCGGCTGTGGGGGAAGAGCAGGAGACAAAAACGACGGGCGGCTGTGGGGAAAGAGCAGGAGACAAAAACGACGGGCGGCTGTGGGAAGGAGGAAGAAACAAAAGGGGGGTAGAGGGCATAAGAGGAATAAAGGGGGGCAGCAGTGGGAAGAGAAGAAAAAAGGGGGCTGGGGAGGAAGACGAAAAAATAGGGGCGGCTGTTCAGAAGAGAATAAAAAGGGGGCGGCTGTGGGAAGAGAAGAAAAAAGGGGGGAAAGGGGCAGAAGAGGAAAAAAGGGGGCAGCTGTGGGGAGTGAAGAAAAAAAGGGGGTCAGAGGGGTGGAAGAGGTAAAAAAGGAGGCAGCCTTGGGGAGAGAAGAAAAAAGGGGAGGGAAACGGGGCAGAAGAGGAAAAAAGGGGGCTGGGGAGGAAGAGCAGGAAAAAAGTGACGGGCGGCTGTGGGAAGGGGAGACAAAAACCGGGGCGGCTGTGGGAAGGGGAGACAAAAACCGGGGCGGCTGCGGGAAGGAGGAAGAAACAAAAGGGGGACAGAAAGGCGTAAGAGGAAAAGAGGGGGGCGGCAGTGGGAAGAGGAAAAGAGGGGGGCGGCAGTGGGAAGAGGAAAAGAGGGGGGCGGCAGTGGGAAGAGGAAAAGAGGGGGGCGGCAGTGGGAAGAGGAAAAGAGGGGGGCGGCAGTGGGAAGAGGAAAAGAGGGGGGCGGCAGTGGGAAGAGGAAAAGAGGGGGGCGGCAGTGGGAAGAGGAAAAGAGGGGCAGCTGTTCGGAAGAAAACAAAAAGGGGGCGCCTGTGGGGAAGGGAAGAGGAAAACAAAAAGGGGGCGCCTGTGGGGAAGGGAAGAGGAAAACAAAAAGGGGGCGCCTGTGGGGAAGGGAAGAGGAAAACAAAAAGGGGGCGCCTGTGGGGAAGGGAAGAGGAAAACAAAAAGGGGGCGCCTGTGGGGAAGGGAAGAGGAAAACAAAAAGGGGGCGCCTGTGGGGAAGGGAAGAGGAAAACAAGGCGGGGAAACGGGGGCTGGGGAGGAAGGGGAAGACAGAAAAAAGACGGATAGCGTGTGGGAAGGGGAAGACAGAAAAAAGACGGATAGCATGTGGGAAGGGGAAGACAGAAAAAAGACGGATAGCGTGTGGGAAGGGGAAGACAGAAAAAAGACGGATAGCGTGTGGGAAGGGGAAGACAGAAAAAAGGGGGCAGAGGGGCGGAAGAGGAAGAAAGGGGGGCTGTAGGGAGAGAAGAAAAAAGGGAGGAAAAAGGGTGGAGGAGAAAAAAAAGGGGGAGCCGTGGGGAAGGGAAGCAAAAGGGGGGCAGAGGGGTGGAAGAGGAAAAAAGGGGGGCTGTACGGAGAGAAGAAGAAAGGGGGGAAAAGGGGCACAGGAGGAAAAAAAGAGGGGCAAAGGGAGGAAGAGGAAAAAAAGGGGGGCAGTTGTAGGGAGAGAAGAAAAAAGGGGGGGCAGAGAAGAAAAAGGGGGGCGGCTGTAGGGAGAGAAGAAAAAAGGGGGGGCAGAGAAGAAAAAGGGGGGCGGCTGTGGGGAAGGTAGAGGAAAAAAAGGGAGGCAGAGGGGCAGAGGAGAAGAAAAAAGGGGGCTGGGCAGGAAAATAAAAGGGGGGCTGCCGTGGGGTAAGAGAAGAGGAAAATAAAAGGGGGGCTGCCGTGGCGTAAGAGAAGAAAAAAGTTGGCTGGGAAGGAAAAGGAAAATAAAGGACGGGCGGCCAGCGGGGGTAGAAGGGCAGAGGAGGAAAATATAATGGGGGCGGCCGGCGGGGGCAGAAGGGCAGAAGAGGAAAATATACAGGGGCGACCGGCGGGGGCAGAAGGGCAGAGGAGAAAAAAAAAAAAAAAAAAAACGGAGGGCGGCAGAAGGGCAGAGGAAAAAAAAAAAAAAAAAACAACGGAGGGCGGCAGAAGAGCAGAGGAGAAAAAAAAAAAAAAACGGAGGGCGGCAGAAGGGCAGAGGAGAAAGAAAACGGAGGGCGGCGGCGGGGAAGGGAGGGAGGGGAAACAAAAAAGGAGGGCGGCGGCAGGGAAGGGAGGGAGGGGAAACAAAAAAGGAGGGATCACACCACCACAGTGCTCCAATTTAGAAAAAAAAATTAAGAAACTCACAATTCAGTACAATACAATCCCAGACACTCTAAAGTAAATCAGGACAACGACAGGGCAATACAGTGCAAGAAATAACATTATACAGAGAGGTGCACGGCACTACACACTCAAATAAAGAACAGCCAATGGAAAAATTGAAAATACATTGCCATCAAATGTTAGAAAACATCAGATGTCATTCAAGACAACGACAGAGCGACACAACGGAAGGTGTAACACAATACTGGGCAGTACAAGGCAATATGCAGCTAAACAAAGAACAACTGATGAAAAAATTCACAACAGAGTGCAGTCTTATGACAATCTCCAAAGCGACCGTTACAATGACAGGGTGATACAGTGCCACACATTACAGTATACAGGGCAGTACAACCCAATACGCAGACAAGTAAGCGACAGCCAATTACAAGACCCACAATACAGTACACTACAATGCCAGACAGTCTCAGATGTCGGTCAAGACAATGACAGGGCAATACAGTGCAAGACATAA
This sequence comes from Rissa tridactyla, assembly GCF_028500815.1. Taxonomy (NCBI): domain Eukaryota; kingdom Metazoa; phylum Chordata; class Aves; order Charadriiformes; family Laridae; genus Rissa; species Rissa tridactyla. Next base: position 168,461,356 of record NC_071467.1, on the reverse strand, counting down.
CATTATGCGGGTCAGTACAAGGCAATACACAGTCAAATAAAGAACAGTAAATCACAACAGCCAAAACACACTGCAGTACAATGGCAAATCCCACGTGGCAGTCAAGACAATGTCAACGCAAAACAGAACACCGTGCAGGGCAGTCCAAGGCAATACACAGTCAAATAAAGACCAGCCAGTCAGAAAACCCACACTACGCTGCCGTACAATCTCAGAAAGTCTCAGATAGAAGTCAAGACAATTACAGGGCAATACAGTGCAAGATGTGACACAATACAGTCCAGCACAAGGCAATACGTAGCCAAATAATGAACAGACAGTTAAAAAATTCACAACGCAGTGCACTACTATGACACAATGGATCAGACGGCAATCAAGACGATGACGGGGCAATACAAGGCAAGACGCGACACCATACGGGGACAGACAAGGCAATATGCGGTTGTTGCGGGCAGAGCGATTAACTTCACTCCTGAGAGAGAAGTCGAGAAACATTTAGAAACACACACACAGTGATTCTCCAAAGGTAGCAGTGCACGTGACAGCGTTTTACCAGATTCCATGGCCACGCACCCCAGATTATTTACTGCCTAGGGGCCAGGGTCAGACAAGCTGACAGGGAGGCCCTCCCGTTGAGCCACGAGGCTCGGAAAGGACCCCCTTGCTTTCTAAGCTCCTTCTCAGAGAGGAGTCTAGGTGCGTCTGGATCCAACTCCTAGTCCCGGACTTGGGCAATGGTTTCTCTCTAAAGGATTGTATCTGCGCCATCGACCCTTTATACCACTGAGCTAAGACTACAAGGTTTAGCGTGCTATTAGTCACTTACCGAGACTCTGTTGCAGCAAGGCACCTCTCAACCTCAAGGACTAGAACCTTAAGTGAGCTTCCCCGCTCAAGGGGAGATGCTGGCGAACAGGCTGCTGCTATGTGGGAAAGCGCAAAAGGCTCTTTGGCTGTCCACGATTTATAGAGGCAGCTAATCGATTTTTAGCTATAACAGCGTGGGAAAAAAATATCTAGGTCCCCACTCCAGACTGCGTATTGACTCTCTTGCCAGCCATCCCCCAAAGTATGTGTCGCTCGTAAGAACTCCCGCTGATGGTTATGGCTTGAGCCGCAGCCCAGGGGAAAACAAGGGGGGGGGGCGGGGCAGGAAACAGGAGATGGCAACACCACAGCAGTCAAATAAAGGACAGCCCATTACAGGACTGCACTGCATTGTACATTTTTAACACAGTATCCTAAATGACAGTCAAGGCAATGACAGAGCAATGCAGCACAGCACATAACAGTACATGGAGCGGTACAAGGTAATTCACAGTCAAATAAACAGCCCATTACAGGACTACACTGTATGGTGATTTTTTTAACACAATCTCTAAAACGACAATCAAGACAGTGACAGCACAATACAATGCAAGACCTAACAGTCTACAGGGCAATACAACCCATAGTGCAGTCAAACAACAGCCAGTTACGGTACCCAGAATACGGTGCACTAAAAAGCCAGACAGTCTCAGATGTCGATCGAGACAACGACAGAGCAAGACAAAGCAATACATTACATTATACAGGCCAGTACAAGGCAATTCAAATTCAAATTAATAACAGGCAATTAAAAAATTCACAATATGGTGCGCTACGACAGAATGGATCAAATGGCAATCAAAACAGTGACGGGGCAATACAATGCAAAACGTGACACAATAGAGGGACGGACGAGGAAATACGCAGTTCTGGCTGGCAGAGCGACTAACTTCACTCCTAAGAGAGAAGTAGTGTAACATATAGTAACATAAACACAGTGATTCAACAAAGGTAGCAGTGCACGTGACGGCGTTTTACCAGATTCCATGGCCACGCACCCCAGATTATTTACTGCATAGGGGCCGGGGTCAGACAAGCTGTCTGGGAGGCCCTCCCGTTGAGCCACGAGGCTCGGAAAGGACCCCCTTGCTTTCTAAACTCCTTCTCGGAGAGGAGTCTAGGTGCGGCTGGATTCGATCCTTGCCTTGGACTTGGTCAACGGTTTACCTCTAAAGGATTACATCTGCACCATCAACCCATTATACCACTCAGCTAAGATTGCGAAGTTTGGCATGTTATTAGTCACTTACCGAGAATCCGTTGCGGCAAGGCATCTCTCGGCCTTAAGGAACAGAACCTTACATGAGCATCCCCGCTCAATGGGAGGTGCTGGCGAACGGGCCGCTGCCTTGCAAGAGAGCTCCAAGGGCTCTTGTCCTGTTGACTATTTGTAGAGGCAGCTAATTGACTTTTAGTCATATCAGCCTGGGAAAAAAATATCTAGGTCCCCACTCCAGATGGCACATTGACTCTGTCGCCTGTGGGGAGGGGAGAAAGGGGGGAGGGGTGGAGGGGACCACACCGCTACAACGGTCAAACAAAGAACAACCAATTCAATAATTCACAATACAGTGCAGTACAATCCCAGACAGTCTAAAACAACAGTCGAAACAATGACAGACCAATACAATGCAAGACATAACACAACACACGGCAGCGCCAGGCAATACGCAGCCAAATTAAGAACAAGCGATCAAAACACCCACAATACAGTGCAGTCCTACGACAGAATGTTTAAAGTGACCGCCAAAACAATGATAGGGCAATGCAATGCATAACGCAGTACAGGACAGTACAATAGAACACACAAACAAAGAACTAATTCACAAACTCACAATACAGTGCAGTACAATCCCAGACAATCTAAAATAACAAGACAACATCATCAGGGCAATACAATGCAAGACAAAGTTATCCAGGGCAGTACAGCGCCATACACAATCAAATAAAGAACCAACAATGAAAGAATTCACGGTACAGTGCCATACAATGGCACACTATCTATCAGATGTCAGTCGAGACAACAACAGAGCAATACAACGCAAGGCATAACACGATACAAGGCACTACAAGACACTGCACGGTCAAAGAAACAACCACCTATTAAAGACGTCACAATACAGTGCAGTCCTGTGACAGAACATATAAAATGACTGTTGAAACAATGACAGGGCAATGCAATGCAAGACAAAACACAATATGGTGCAGTACAAGGAAAAAACACAGGCATGTAAACAACCACCCCTTAAAAAAAAAAAACCACAACACAGTGCAGTACCATGCCAGAATATATCACTCAGGACTATTATATGGCAATACAATGCCAAACGTAACACAACACGGGGCAGTACAATGTAAAACAGAATTAAAGAAAGAACAACCTGTCAAAACCCCAACATACAGGGCAGTACTATCCCACGGAGCATCAGGTGGCGGTCGAAACAGTTACAGGACAACAGAATCCGAGACATAACGTTAGACAGCGCAGTACAGTGCAATAGTCAGTCAAATATACAACCGACGAAGGGACCCACAATACCGTGTGTTACAACGCCAACAGATATGAGACAGCAGGCAAGATAACGACAGAGCAATACAATGCACAACGTAAGACAACAGAGGACAGTATAATGCTAAGATGCATGAGATGTCAGTCAAAACAATGACGCGGCAACACCATTCGAGACCCAACACAAAGGCGGTAACACGGCAATACAAAGATAGAACACCCGGTAAAACCCCCACGATACAGATGGCTACTGTCCAAGAGCGTCTACAATGACAGTGAAGAGAACGACGGGGCAACGCAATGCAAGATGCAGCATGATACAGGGCGCTACAAGGCAATATGCAGCCAAGTCAAGAACAAACTTTTAAAAAAAACACGGAATATGGAGCAGTACATACCACAACGGATCAGATAGTCAGGGTGATTACAGGGCAATACAATTCAAGACAACACACGATACCGGGCAGGACGACACAAGATTCAGTCAAATAATGAACCGCCAATCAAAAACCCACGGACGAGTGTGCTGCAATCCCGGTCGCAGATGGCGGTTGATAAGACTGAGCGATAGAATCCAAGACTTAACGTTATAGGGGGTAGTATAATGCAATAGGCAGTCACATAGAGAACAACCAATTATGAAACTGACAGTACAGTTCATTACGATGACAGAATATTTCAGATATCAATCAAGACGGTTCCAGAGCAATACAATGCAAGACCTAACAATATACCGGGCGGTACAATCTGATACACAGTGAAATAAAAGCAACTGATTATAGGACTGCACAGTACTGAGAATTTTTTTTTTAACACAATCTCTGAACTGACAATAAATACAGTGACATGGCTATACAATGCGAGACGTAGCACCACACCAGACAGTACAATCCAATACGCGGCCATATAAACAACAACTAATTATAGGACTGCACCGCATTGTGAATCTTTTAACACAATCTGTAAAATGACAATCCAGACTACAACATGTCAATAGAATGCAAGACATAACAGTGTAGTGGGCAAAACCAGGCAATATGCAGTCAAAGACCAGCAAATTATAGCACGGCACTGTATTGTGAATTTTTTAACGCAACGTCTAAAATCACAAACGAAACAATGACAGGGCAATACAACGCAAGACATAACATTGTACGCGTCAGTACAACCCAATACCTGGTCAAATAAACAGCAAACAGTTATAGGACTGCACGGGGTTGCGAACTTTTTAACAAATACACAGTCAAATAAAAAACAGCCACTTGTAGGACTGCAGTGGACTGAAATTTTTAACGCAACGTCTAAAATCACAAACACGACAGTGACAGGACAATACAATGCAAGACGTAACAGCGTACATGGCAGCACAATGCAATACACTGTCAAATAAAAAACAGCTGATGAAGGAAGTGACAATCTGGTGGCGTACAATGGCAGAATACATCAGATGACAATCAAGACAACAACAGAGGGATACAATGGAAGACTTAACACCACATGGGGCAGTACGAGGCAATACACAGCCACATAAGAATCCATGAAAGACATCACAATACAGTCCAGTCCTAGGACGGAGTCTCTAACATGACCATCAAGACAACAGGGCAATACAATGCAAGACATAACACCGGCAACATGCAGTTGTGGCAGGCGCAGTGATAAAATTCACTCCTAAGAGAGAGGTAGAGAAACATTTACAAACATAACAGCAGTGATTCAACAAAGGTAGCAGCGCATGTGATGGCACTTTGCCAGATTCCATCGCCACATACCCCAGATTATTTCCTGCCTAGGGGCCAGGGTCAGACGAGCTGTCAGGGAGACCCTCCCCGTTGAGTCACGAGGCTCGGAAAGGACCCCCTTGCTTTCTAAACTCCTTCTCAGAGAGGAGTCTAGGTGCGGCTGGATCCGATCTTTGCCCCGGACTTGGGCAACGGTTTACCTCTTAAAGGATCATATCTGCGCGATCAAACCCTTTATATCGCTCAGCTAAGATTGCTAAGTCTGGCATGCTAGTCACTTACCCAGAATCTGTTGCGGCAAGGCATCTCTCAGCCTCAAAAAGCAGAACCTTAAGTGAGTGTCCCCGGGAAACGATGGCGAACAGGCCGCTGCCTTGCAAGAAAGCTCAAAGGGCTCTTGGTCTGTCCGCTAGTTATACAGTAAGCTAACTGACTTACAGTGTTTTGACTCTGTTGCCAGCCATCCCCAAAAGTTCAAATGCCACTCGTAGCGACTCCTGCTGGTCGTTTTAGCTTAAGCAGTAGCCTGGGCAAAAAAGGGGGATGACATTGCAACAGCGGTCAAATACAGAACAACCGCTTAAAAATTGCACAATACAGTGCCAGACAGTCTAAAATAACTGGCAAGACAATGACAGGGCAATACAATGCAAGATCAAACTTTACACAGGGCAGTACAAGGCAACATACAATCAAATGCAGAAAAGGCAATGAAAGAATTGACGGTACAGTGCCATACAATGGTAGAATATATCAGATGTCAGTGGCCACAATGACAGAGCAATACAAGGCAAGACGTAACGCGATACGCGGCCCTACCAGGCGATACAGTCAAAGAAACAACAACCCATGAAAGAATTCACAATACAGCACGGTCCTAGGACAGAACGTGTAAAGTGACCATCGAGACAATGACAGGGCGATACGATGCAAGATGCAGCACCATACCAGGTGGTAACAAGGCACCATGCAGCCAAATGAAGAACAACCGATTAAGAAACCCAGCATACCTTCAACTGTAATACCAGAAAAGATCAGAAGGCAGTCAAGACAATGACAGCACACTATAATGCGAGAAGTAACACAATACAGGGCAGTACAAGGCATTACATGGCATTACACAGTCAAATAAAGAACCGATTAAAAAAAAAACACACAATACAGTGTGGTGCGATGCCAGAGTAGATCAGAATGCAGTTGAGACTAAAATGGGGCAATATAATGCGAGATGTTACACAACACAGGGTGGTACGAGGCATTAGAAAGCCAAATGAAGGACAACCGATTAAAAAACCCGCAATACAATGTGGTACGAGGCCCAAACAGATCAGAAGGCAGTCAAGGCTATGACGGGGCAATATAATGCAAGACGTAACACAATAGAGGGCGGTACAAGGCATTACACAGTCAAAGAACAACCGATTTAAAAAAAAAAAACACGCAATGCGATGTGGTACAATGCCAGAATAGATCACATAGCAGTCAAGAGTGTGACGGGGCAACACGATGCAAAACCGATACTGAGCCAGGCGGAGCAATACTATTTCAAATATACAAGAATATAACACGGAACCGAGTTCTTAAGCGCACGATGCAAGACCATCTCAAACGTCAGTCGAAGAAATTACTGAGCGACGTAATGCAAAAACGACACGCTGCCCGGCAATGCAATATGTGGTCAGATACAAAACAATCCGTTCCAGAAACAACACATCGAACAGTACAACTCCACGGTCTCAGATGGCAGTCAAGATATATGCAGAGCAATATCATGCAAGACGTAACACAATACAGGGCAATACGATAAAATACATAGGGTAACTTAAGAACGATGAATCAAAAAAAAACTGCAATACAGCGATTACAATGGCAGATGGCCTGAGATGGCAGTCGAGACGATTACAGGGCAATACAACACAAGACGAAACGCGATACGGGGCGGTACCCTGCAAAACCATCCCAGACGGCCATCGGGTAAATTACAGAGCGATATAAGGCAAAAACAATGCCCTGCCCAACAACGCAATATATGGTCACGTACAAAACAATCCGTTAAAGAAACAACATACGGAACAATACCGTGCGAGATGGTTTCAGATGGCGATTAAGGAAAATACAGAGGGATGTGATGCACAACTGAAATAGCACCAAACAATGTCATACAATTTCAAATACCCAGCCTTCAAATACACAACAAAATACTTAAGGATACAATGCCGGAGTGTCTCACATGACAGTCAAAACAGTGACAGACCGAAACGATTTGAGACGTACCATGATACAGGTCAGAACAATGCAATACACGGTCAAAGGAAGAACAACCGAATAAAAAAAAATCCTTAGTACCATGCAGAATGACGACAGAATATATCGGACAGCTGTCAAGACAATGACAAAGCCGTATGCTGCAAAACCAAAACACGGCCAGGCGACGCAACAGAGGTTCAAATACACAACCATGCGATTCAAAACAAAATATGGAAGGCTACCATGCCTGATCATCTCAGATGGCAGTCAAGACAATGACTAAGCGATACGACACGAAACCGAGATACAGGCAGCCAAAGTGATACAATTTAAAGTACAGACTGATGGAAAGCCACGCAAAATACAGAACTATACGATGCAACGCAGTCTGACATGCCGGTCAAGACAATTACGGGGCGCTACAATGCAAGACCGATACAGAGCCAGGCAATGCAATACTATTTCAAATACACAATACAACCCAAAACAAAAAATACATAAGCATACAATGCAAGACAGTCTCAGACATCAGTCAAGACAGTTACAGAGCAACGCAACTCAAAACCAACACAGAGCCCAGCAACGCAACACAGTCAGATGCAGAACAATCCATCAAAGTAACAACATGGCAAACGGTACAACACGACAGTCTCAGATGGCTGTCAAAACGATGACCGAGCAATACAGCGCAGGACATAAAGGAATACAGGCGTTACCATGCTAGACCATCTGAGACTGCAGACAAGAACACTACAGAGCAATACAATTCCAGGCTAAACACAATACAAGGCAGTGCAATACGAGATACTGTCACATACGGTCAGGACAATTACGGCTCCGCTTACGTGCCCAAAGGGCACCGCTCCTCGAAAGCCTGGGGCACTACACTAACTTTTAAATGCCTCGCTGCTATTTCCAACCCTGTGCCGTCCCCTCCCCTCCCCAAGGAAGCTCCGCTGACGGTACCTCAACTTCGCTGAGGGCCAGGACTCTGGAGCCCTGCTGAACAAAAAAAAAAAAAAAAAAAAAAAGAAAAAAGAGTTACCATATATCAAATCGATTCATCCTGGAGTCACTGGGTTTCCTCTTCATCATCTGCAAAAACAAACAATGGAACCCCAATTTGCACAAGATGGTGCCATCAGGCACCATCGCATCCATCAACACTAAGTTGTACTGCAATATCGCCCTGAGGCAGAGCAATAGAGTCATAACAACAAGAAGTCTTGCACCTTTTTACAAATACCATTTAAGGTCCAAATACAACCATACACAGAGAAAATTACAAAAAAAAATCCACACCAAAACCAGCCATACCCTCTTCCACATGAACTCTTCTTCACTACTGCTGTATTGCCTTTCCAACATGCCTCTGCTCTTTCCAGACAAAACAGAAGAGGTATCTACACAGCCTCCCGATGGCTACCCTGAGATAACTCTAACACCTTTGCCCCGATCTACATAGATTCATGTACTACATATAGACTCTCCACACGACTCCGCCCACCCTGGACACTACGCACCCGGGCAGGGCGGCCCCGAGCCAAACGCTCACAGTTACAGACAGACACTACACAGAACACTACGAACGACACGCCTCAGAGATGAGAGAAAACTCTCATCAAGAAAGATGACATGGGGACCAAAGTCACCGTCGTGCAAGAAAGTCTGTGGGATTGTGATGATGTCAACATGAAGACGCTCTACGGACCCCCTGAAACAAACTGTAGAACGTGATGGTACGTAATAAGAATGGACTGTTGAGCCCACTAAGACAGACGTGCAGGAAGCCTGCCTTCAAGACCTAAGAACGTAACGATGCAGGGAAGAAATCCCAGTCGTGGAAGTGGGCCATCTGGAAACTTCCGAGACAAGACCGATGCACGCTTTAAGATGATAACGCAAGAAGAGCAGCAGCCGAATGGCGCTACGCCCACGGATCCTAGCATTCGAGACCCTAAGGATGATGCCTGGGGCCCCACATCATGCTCCTGGAGCTCAAAGATGACCTCGAGACCCAAGAAAGGGCTAAGATACACAACACAGACCACATGAACGACATGACAACATGCACAGGCTAGAACTGCCTTGCCCGGGACGTGCTAGCGTCACACCGAACAGTAAGCAACATCCTTTACCTTCCCAAATATGACTGTGCCCCGGGACAGCCCTCGCCACTACGCTAACATCCAAGACCCCATTTTGCAATTGTCCACCTCCGTCCGCCTCCGGGGCCTGACTGTCAACTTAGCTTTTGGAGGGCCAGGCATCTGAATCCTTCTTCGATGCGGTCCGCAAAAACCAGCCACCCAATACATTTCCGCAGTCTGCAAAAGGAAAAGAAAAAACATTCCCAGAGGCAGCCACAGCACGAGCAATAAGCATCCTGAGAGGAGATGCCAACCTCTTCCACGACACCCTCAGCCTCACAAACGCCGTGGCATTCTGCTTGCCCGCTCCGCGCCTATTCCGGAGTCCGAGGCTGCGGTGATAGTTATTCACAGCACCTAAGAGACCAAGAAACACAACATTACCACTTCGCTTCTGCCAAACCGCCACACCATCAACTCTTATCTTCTGTCTTCCCACAGACTCCGGGCTCTGCTGCAGACCCACAGAGTCAGCAAAGCCCTGACCCGACCTACACCAGGGGCCTGCTGCAAGCCGCAAAGGCTCCAGGGACACGGCAGTACCTTGTGTACTGTGTGGGAAAGCAAACAGGCGCCCCACAGCCTGAAAGAGGTTATACCTTACGGCCCTGCTGCTTTCCTGTGAAATGTGAAAACTCCGTCTACGGCTGCAGACAAGATGCTCACCTGATCCCTGCGTAGTAATCTCATCTACCCAATTTAGAAAAATTCTATCGGTGTCTTACCTGGGATACGGCAAAGCCGGTGGAAAAAAAAAAAAAACCTCCCCAAGAAAGGTCCATCTTCAATACACTCAGGGATTCCAGGAAAATATGCCGTGCCTGGAAAAGAGAAAATTATACCCTTAAACCATCTCGCTGCCCCTGAAACACTCATTACAACAGGACTGACCTGAAAAAACACAAGGAAGAGAAGCAGCATACAACACCCCTCTCTACTATACATGCTACCAAACCTCACCTGGTCCTTAAGGTAGTACCACCTCCAATTTCTTACCTGTGATTCTCTAAATGGGATAACATCTCCAGCCCAGTAGCTGAGCTGCCTCCAAAGATGGGAGCGACGGAAGGACCGGCGGAGCTGTGACCCTGGAGAAGCCCGGCAGCAGAATAAGCTGCCCCAGCAGAAGCTGTGGGATATATACCCCAGGCCCCGCCCAGCACCCTTCCCACCAGCACCTGGGAAAGGGGCCAGGCTGACCTCCACAAGGCATAGAGCCTGCCAGAGGAGCAGCCTTTTCTCACAGGCCTGAAAATTACAGCATGCAAAACACCAAAACAGAGAAAGCGACCCTTAAAGGAAGTGACAACACATGCTCTTTTATTGCCACTACATCGATTGTGTCAGCAATGGGGCCCGGTAGGTACGTAAACTTAAACACACTTTTTCAGGACATAGAAAGAAAGAGAAAGACATCAGCCTAACCTCCATAGGCAAGTAGATCATTAAGCCCGATAAACACGTTTTTAAAAGAAAACACCATGTCTTACGATTCCTTGTAAAAGAAAACCCACAATGTTAGCGGGGTCACACGTCACTTCTAGCGAGACTCCGCATATTACCCGACTTCTGCCAGAACTATGTTCTGGATAGGACTGACGGACAGAGTGCAAGCAGGGGCTTGTGCGCCGCCTGTAATACAGCAGGTGAGAAAGAACCAATGCTCTAGGCTGCCGCTCTCCTTGGCCGAGTCCGCTCCGGTGCCCTAACCATTGTTGCTGTTGCAGCTCAGGCTGGGCATTAAACCAAGTGACAGATGCTCTCTTTTAACTTCTCTCCTGAGGAAGGAAAGAACGTGAGGGAGCCTTAGGAACTGAAAGAGAAACTGAACTCTTTCGTAATGAAATATAAACAGAAAAGTTATACCGAGGAGAGACAACAATAACAGGAAAAAAATAAAATAGATAAAATCTACACACAAGCCGGTATCAAGCTCCCAGAATGACCATCGCTTCACCAGCAGGCACGGGCGAAGTCCGAGACTGGACACGGCAATGGATTGGAACCAGATTCTGGATCTGGTTGCATAAATGCACGGATCGGGATCAAACCCTGTCGGACAGAGGAGTCCTCGGACGTCAGCCACTGAAGGAAAGGTACCGACCCCTTCGATCCCTCCGCTTTTATACTGGGCGTGATGATGATGGAATGCAATACCCCATCAGTCAGGTTCAGGTCACCAGTCCCATCTACTCTTCACCTTGGGTGCAACCCCTCTATGCTTTTCTGCTTCCAACCCTCCAACAGGGCATATATAAAAGTGAGCTGAGCTGCACTGTTACAGCAATAAGTATAAGCAAGAGCCTCTCCGCATAGCATCCCTTTGCATTAAGTGTAAATACAAGGTATTGGCTCTCTGAAGGCAGATACTACCTGAAAAATACGTCATTATCTTCAGACAGTTCAGTTCATTGGAAGAGACTTACCTGAAAAGTAAAATTACTGAAAACAACACTGGCTCCATTGTACCTCAGACCCGCACATGGCTACGTAACCTCATATGCACATTAAAAAAGACGAAGTGGCCAAATGTATTTATGGAGCCGCCGGTCACATCTTCCCTTTATTACCTCGTGCCAAGCCACCTTTGTACCGCACTCCTGTCGGCTCCCCTGCATTGCCCTGTCCATCTCATCTCTCTGCATCTGAAAAAACACACCAATATCAAACATTACCCTAATGCGGAGCAGTAGCTTTATTCCAAAGGTCTTGTTTCTACTTAAGAACCCTGTTCACCTAAATCCAACTAAGTTCACCTAAGTCCAACTGCCATCCAAAAAAAAAAATTAAGCCCAGAAAATTACACCCCACAGAAAGCAGCCTTACTGTCTTTGAGATATTGTCTCCTTCACTAACCGTGAACACCCTCTCTAAATTAGCTCTGCTTATGCCAGCGCCCACTAATGAAACACCCGTCCACATAGCCTCCCGAGAGCTAATCGATTCAAAACGACTACACAACCTTTGCCTGGGTCTAGACAGATCCTCATATTCACTGCAGACTCTCGCTGCGATTCTGACTACCCTGGACATTACGCGCCCGGGCAGGGCAGCCCCAAGCCAAACACACACAGTTGTAGACCAACACTCTGAAGAACACCATGAAAGACATGCCTGAAAAGATGAGAAATCTTCCAGCAAGATGAATGACACCGGGACCAAAGCCACCATCGGGCAAGAAGACCTGCTGGATCGCGGTGGCGATGATGTGAGGAGGCTCTTCAGAACCCCCTGAAACAAAATGTAGGACTTCACAGTCCCTGATAAGAAGGGATTGTCGAGCCCAACAAGATGTATGCGCAGGAAGCCTGGCTTCAAGATGTAAGAACGTAACGATGCAGGGAAGAAGTCCCAGTCACGGAAGTAGGTCGTCCAGAAACTTCCGAGACACAAGACCGATGCATGCTTTAAGATGCTAACACAAGAAGAGCAGCAGCCGAATAGTGCTATGCCCACAGATCCAAGCATTCGAGACCCTAAGGATGATGCCCGAGTCCTCATGCCATGCTCGTTGAGCTCAAAGATGACCTCGAGACCCCAAAAAAGGGCTAAGATGCAGAACACGGACCACACAAACGACACAACAACACACACAGGCTGGAACTGCCCTGCCCAGGACGCGCTAGCGTCACACTGAACAGTAAGCCACATCCTTTACCTTCCCAAAGGAGACTGTGCCCCGGGACAGCCCTCCCCACTACGCTAACGTCAAAGACCCCATTTTGCAATTGTCCACCTCGGCCCCTCTCCGGCGCCTGACTCTCAACTTAACCTTTGGAGGCCCGGGCAGCATCCAAATCCATCCTTAAGGCAGTCCACAAAATCCAGCCATCCGCTACATTCCTGCGGTCACCAGCTTCCTCCTCTTCCTCTCCAAAAGGAAAAGAAAAAAAATAATCCCACAAAAGCAGCCACAGCACGAGCAATAAGCATCCTGAGAGGAGATGCCTCCTCCACAACACCGTCACCCTCCTGAAAGCCGTACCCTGCACGCTGTGGGTGAAGGCGACAAGCCGTCCCACACCCTGAAAGGCATTATATCTTACATCCCTCTTCCTTTCCTGAGAAATCCAAGAAGTCCATCTACGGCTGCAGACAAGATGCTCACCCAGTCCCTGCAAAGTGATCTCATCATCTGCCCGATTCAGACAAATTCTACTGGCCTCTTACCTGGGATACAGCAAAACCAGTGGAAAAAAGAAACCAAATAAAGTTCCATCTTCAAAACAGACAGGGATTCCAGGAAAACACACTGCACCTAGAATAAAGAAGTCATACTGTTAAACCATCTCACCGCCTCTGAATGCTCATTACAACATGACTCACCTGAAAAACCACAAGGAAGAGAACCAGCACACAAGGCCGCTCTCTACTATACACGCTGCCAAACCTCACCTGGTGCTGAAGGTCTTACCACCTCCAACTTCTTACCTCCAATTCTCTAAATGGGATAACATCTCCGTCCCAGTAGCTGAGCCGCCTCCAAAGCTGCAAGCGACAGAATGACCGGCAGAGCTCTGACCCTGGAGAAGCCCGGTGGCAGAATGAGCTTCCCGAGCAGAGGCCGTGGTTCGTGTACCCCAGGCCCCACCCATCCCCCTTCCCACCATCGCCGGGGAAAGGGGCCCGGCCGACCTCCACAGGGCATGAAGTCTGCCAGAGGAGCGGCTGCTCCTTTCCTCACAGGCCTGAAAATTACAGCATGCAAAACACCAAAACGGAGAAAGCAGCCCTTACAGGAAGTGATAATATGTGCTCTTTTACTACAGCTACATCACTTGTGTCAGTAATGGGACCGCAGAGAGAAATAAACATAATTAAACTTTTGCAGGACATAGCTAGAAAGAGATACACGTCATGCTAACCTACATAGGAAAGTAGATCATTAAGCGCAATAACACTATTTTTATCAAGACTCAGCATGCTTTAGCTTCCTTGTAAAAGAAACCCCACAATGGGTCATACAGCACATCTAGCGCAACCACGCATATTACCAGACGTCTGCCAAAACTGTATTCTGGATAGGACCGACAGTCAGAGCACAAGCAGAGGCTTGTACGCTGCCTGTAATACAACGGCTGAGAAAGAACTGACACTTTGGGCCGCCGGTCACCTCGCACGAGTCTGCTCGGATGCCCTACCTGTCATTGCTGTTGCAGTTTAGGCTGGGCATTAAAACAAGCGACAGATGCTCCCTTTTAGCTTCTCTCCCAAGGGAGAAAAGAATGAGAGGGATCTATGGACTGAAAAAGAAAGTGTACTGTAATGAAATCTTAATGGAAAAATAATACCAACAAAAGACAACAGCAACAAGAAAACAAGGAAATATATACAATATATACACAACGTGGTATCAAGCTCCGAGGATGACCATCGCATCACTGGCAGGCATGGGGAAAGTCCGAGACTGGAGTCAGCAACGGATGGAAACTGGAGGCCAGATCTGATTGCACAAACGCATGAATCGGGATCAAAGGATGACAAACGGACAGAGGAGTCCTCAGACACTAGATGTTGAAGGAAAGGTACCAACCCCTTCGATCCCTCTAGCTTTTATACTGAGCATGTTGAGGATGGGAGGGAATATCCCATCAGTCAGATCCGGGTCACCGGTCCTGTCCGCTCTTCACCGTGGGTGCGACCCCTTTACACTCTTCCGCTTCCAACCCTCCAACATGGCACACACAGCTACCTGACACGGGTTGTTACAGCAATAAGTATAAGCAAGAGCCTCTCCGCATAGCATCCCTTGGCATTAAGTGTAAATATAAGGTCTTAGCACTTTGGAAGCTGATACTACCTGAAAAATATGTCATTATCTTCAGAGAGTTTAGTTAGAAGAGACTTACCTGAAAAGTAAAATTACTGAAAGGAAAACTCGTTCTGTTGTACCTCAGACCAGCACATTCGCACATGGCTACACAACCTCACATTCACATAAAAAAAAAAAAAAAGAGTGTACCTAATTGTATTCATAGAGGCGCCAGTCACATCTTCCCTCTAATACCACATGCCAAGCCACCTCTGTACAGTGCTCCTCTTGGCTCCCCTGCATCACCCTTCACATCTCGTCTCTCCGCATCTAAAAAGAGAAAAAAAAAAATATCAAACATTACCCTGATGCAGAGCAATAGCTTAATTTTAAAGGTCTTATTTCTACTTTGGAACACTGTTCAATTAGATCCAACTACAGCCTGCCATCAAAAAAAACCCACAAACATTACACCCCACACAAAGCAGCCTAAACATCTTTGAGGTAGTATCTCCTTTGCTATCCGTGAACAGCCTCTCTGACTTAGCTCTGCTTATGCCAACACCCGCTAATGAAACACCCACACACGCAACCTACTGAGAGCAAATTGATTCCAGATGACTACGCAACCTTTGCCTCAGTCTCAACAGATCCACATATTAACTACAGACTTTCATCACTGTTCTGCCTGCCCTAGACTCTACACACCCAGGCAGGGGGGCTCCAAGCCAGACACACACAATCACAGACCAAGACTACGCAGAACGCTAAAAACAACGCGCCGCAAGGATGAGAGAAAACTCTCAGCAAGAGCTATGACACCCGGACAGAAGTCACCGTCAGGCAAGAAAACCTGCAGACCGTGGTGGTGATGTGAACAGGCTCCATGGAAGCCCCTGAAACAAAGTGTAGAACTTCATCACCGGTGATAAGAAGGGACTGTCAAGACTGATAAGGAAGGTACACGCAGGAAGCCTGGCTTCAAGACCTAAGAACAAAATGACGTAGGGAAGAAGCTCCAGTCGTGGAAGTGGGCCATCCGGAAACTTCCAAGACGCAAGAACGATGCAAGCTTTAAGCTTCTAACACAAGAAGACCAGCAGCCGAATGGTGCCATGCCCATGGGTGCAGGTGTTCAAGACCCTAGGGATGGCGCCTGAGGTGCCACGCCATGCTCCTGGAGCTTAAAGATGACCTCGAGACCCGAGAAAGGTCTAAGACACAGAACACAGACCACACAAAAGACACAACAACACACACAGGCTGGAACGGCCCTGCTCGGGAATGCCGAACAGTAAGCCACATCCCTTACGTGCCTAAAGGAGACTGTGCTCCAGGACAAACCTCTCCCCTATGCCAACTTCAAAGACACCTTTTTGCAATTCTCAACCTTGTCCCCCTCTCGGGTGCCAGTCTCTCAACTTAGCTTGTGGAAGGCCAGGGTTCCTAATCCATCCTTGAGGCAGTCCACAGAAAACAGCCATCCAATACATTCCTGCGGTCACCAGCTTCCTCCTCTTCCTCTCCAAAAGGAAAAGAAAAAAAAAAAAAAAAAAAAAAAAAGGAGTTATCCCAAAAGCAGCCACAGTACCAGCAATAAGCGTCCTGAGAGGAGATGCCAACCTCTTCCACGACACCCTCAACCTCATGAACGCCGAGGCATTCTGCTGGCCCACTCAGCGCCAATTCCAGAGTCTGATGCTGCGGCAACAGTTATTCACGGCACTTAAGATACCAAGAAACACAACACTACCACTGCGCTTCTGCCAAACCACCAGTCCCGTGCTCCTCCTCGATACTATCTATCTTGCCTCAAATGCAAGAGCCTAGAGCAGACTAGATACCATCGACAGACAGAGCGCGAGCAGAAGCTTGTACGCTGCCTGTAATGCAGTGGCTGAGAAAGAACCGAGGCTTGGGGCCGCTGCTCTCCTCAGCCGAGTCTGCTCCAGTGCCCTGTCCTTTGTTGCTGTTGTGCTTTAGGCCATGCAGTAAAACAAGTGACACGTGCTCCCTTTTAACTTCTCTCCTGAGGCAGAAAAGAACAGGAGAGAGAGGGACTTAGGGACTGAAAGATAAACTGAACTGTAATGAAATCTTAACAGCAAAATAATACCGAGAAAAGACAACAGTAACAAGAAAACAATTAAATATATACAGGACATACACAACCCGATACGGAGCTCCCAGGATGACCACTGCTTCACTGGCAGGCACGGGGAAAGTCCAGGACCAGACTCGGTGACAGACTGGAACCAGATTCCGGACCTGGTTGCATAAATGCACGGATCGGGGTCAAAGGACAATGAACAGACAGAGGAGTCCTCAGAGGCCAGACGACAGGTACCGACCCCTTCGATCCCTCCACTTTTATACTGAGCATGATGGGGATGGAATGCAATACCCCACCAGTCAGATTCGGGTCACCGGTCCTGTCTTCTCTTCACCGTGGGTGCAACCACTCTATGCTTTTCTGCTTCCGACGAGGCATATATACAAGTTAGCTGCGCTGTGCTGTTACAGCGATAAGTATAAGCAAGGGCCTCTCTGCACGGCATCCCTTGGTATTAAGTGTAAATATAAGGTCTCGGCGCTCTGAAGGCAGATACTACCTGAAAAATACGTCATTATCTTCAGAGAGTTCAGTTCATTGGAAGAGACTTACCTGCAAAGTAAAGTGACTGAAAACAACACTGGTTCTGTTGTACATCAGACCAGCACTTCCACACATGGCTACGTAACCTCACATTCACATGAAAAAAAACAAGAAGTGGCCAAATGTATTCATGGAGCCGCCGGTCACATCTTCCCTTTAATACCTTGGGCTCAGCCACCTTTGTCCTGCACTCCCGTCAGCTCCCCTGCGTACCCCTGGCCACCTCATCTCTCTGCATCTGAAAAAAAAAGCAACACACCAATATCAAACATTACCCTAATGCAGAGCAGTAGCTTTATTCCAAAGGTCTTCTTTCTACTTAGGAACCCTGTTCACATAAGTCCAACTACAGCCTGTCATCCAAAAAAGAGAAGCCTGCAAACATTACACCCCACACAAAGCAGCCTGAACATCTTTCAGATACTGTCCCCTTCACTAGCCGCGAACACCTTCTCCAACTTGGCTCCGCTTATGCCAGCGCCCGCTAATGAAACACCCATCCACGCAGCCTCTCGAGAGCTAATCAATTAGCGATAACTACGCAACCTTTGCCTGGGTCTAGGCAGATCCTCATATTCACTACAGACTGCCGTCGTGATTCTGCCTACCCTGGACGCTACACACCCGGGCAGGGCAGCCCCGAGCCAAACACACACAGACTGACACTACACAGAACACTACAAATGACACGCCTCAAGGATGAGAGAAAACTCTCAGCAAGAAGGATGACACCAGGACCAAAGTCACCATCGGGCAAGACAGCCTGCGGCACTGTGCTGGTGACGATGTGAAGAGGCTCCACAGAACCCCCTGAAACAAAGTGAAGAACTTCACAGTTCCTGAGAAGGGACTGTTGAGCCTGACAAGATGGACATGCAGGAAGCCTAGCTTCAAGACCTAAGAACGTAACGACACAGGGAAGAAGCCCCAGTCGCTGAAGGGGCCATCCGGAAAGTTCCCAGACGCAAGACCGATGCACGCTTTAGGATGCTAATGCAAGAAGAGAGGCAGATGGTTGGTGCTACGCCCACGGCTGCAGGCGTTTGACACCATAAGGATGGCGCCCGATGCACATTCCGTGCTCCTGAAGCTTAAAGATGATCTCGAGACCCAAAAAAAGGTCCAGGATGCAAGACACAGACAACACAAATGACACGACAACACACACAGGCTGGAACTGCCCTGCCCAGGATGCGCTAACATCACACTAGACAGGTAGGTACTTCATTTACCCGCCCAAAGGAGACTGTGCCCCAGAACAGACCTCCCCACTACGCTAACGTCAAAGACCCCATTACACAATTGTCAGCCTCCGCCCCTCTCCGATGCTGGTCTCTCAACTTAGCTTTTGGAGGGCTAGTATCTGATTCCATCCTTGACGTAGTCCACAAAACACAACCATCCGATACATTCCTGCGGTCACCGGCTTACTCCTCTTCCTCTGGAAAAGGAAGAGAAAAAGTAATCACAAAAGCAGCCACAACACCAGCAATAAGCATCCTGAGAGGAGACGACGACCTCCTCCACAAAACCCCTCAGCCTCTTGAACACTGACGCAGTCTGATTGCCTGCTCCGCACCGATTCTAGAGTCGGATGCTGCAGCAACATTTATTCACAGCACCAAAGATACCAAGCACAACATTAGCATTGCACTTCGGCCAAACCACCAGTCCTATGCTCTACCTTGATACTATCTGTCTTGCCTCAAATGCGAGAGCCTAGAGCAGACTAGATACCATCGACGACCAAACCCAATTACAAAACTGGTCCGAGAAAATCGCAGGAACCCACCTCCCTTTCCTAGCCATCCCCTAATGCCAAAACTTTAGAGACTCCCTCCCTTCTCCTGAACCGCCAGGGAAGGAGGCCCACTGCTTCCCCACAACTCCTGCCCCCCATTTTCCAACTGCTCCTCGGGACCTGCTCTTCTGAGCCCTGCCCTGTGTTTGGCAGGCACCTCCTGTCTTCTGCCTTCACAGAGACTCCGGGCTCTGCTACAGACCCGGAAAGCCAGGAAAACTGTTACAGAACCTACCGGTAGCCTCCCGCAAGTTGCAAAAGGTTCAGGGCCACCGTGATACCCTGTGTGCTCTGGGGGGAAATGATGAGCCATCCCTACTGTTATATCCCTGCTGCTTTCTCAAAACAAATAAACTCAATATATAGATACATATAAGACACTCACCCTAAATCCCGCTCCCATATCTTGTAACACACCCAATTAAGACTAATAGAAACACCAGCTAACATAGCATACATCAAAATTTGAAAAAAATACAAAATTTTATCTTCAATGAAGTCAGAAATTATAGTAAAAGACACATCACCTGCCATAAGCAAAAAAACTCAACACATACTATTAAACCATTTAAACAAACTAAACGCTCCCTACAAAACTAGAAATATGAAAAAAAAAAAAAAAGAGACAACATATAACTACACTTTCTATGGCAACCACCGTTACATTGAAAAGTCTCACCTCTGATATCTTACCTATGCTAGTTTAAACGCTAAAACAAGCCTTCCTGAACAGCTGAACCAACTGCAAAACAACACTTCAGAAGCTGCCCTGAAGCTGTGGCTCATATACCCCGGGCCCCGCCTGTGGCCCTCAGGCCCCGCCCACCACCTTTCCCACAGTCCCCTGGGTAAAGGGTGGGGCCAAACCCCGGAGGCATAAAAGCAGCTGAAGGTGCAGTAGGTGTTGTTATTTGCTTTAAGTTTATCATCTACAAAGTAGTGAAGAGTGACCCTTACTAGAAAAAGCATTATCTGCTCCTCCTTTGCAGCTACATCTATTGCATCAACAATGCGTCCAGGTAAGCAATTAAATTATTTTTTTATGGAATGTAGATAGAAAAAAAAATCAGACTTATCTATATAGCAAAGTAGCTTATTCAATGCAATGATAACATTATTATTAAAACTTATGTACTTGAGTGTCCTTCAAAAAAAAAATACAAACCCAAACACAACATATTACTATGGGGTCGTTCCTTATTTCTAGCGAGATCATGTGTACTACTGAACTTCTGCCAGAACCCCTTTTTGGATGGGAGCAAATAACAAAACAGAATCAGATTCTATAAGAAAACCTTCTCAAAAACATTTTCCTCTGCGAAGTAAGTTATTTACTGTAAATTGCTGGCAATTTAAAGTCATAGTGATAATCTCATTTTGACTTTTTACTCAACAGTGCTACTTGAGTCCCAAAATACAGAAAGCAACAAAAAAGCATGGAGATACAAGTCATGTCATATTTCCTGAACCTGCATAAAGCACCCTAATTAACATCTAAGTAGCTAGAACAAAAACAAACTGTAAAAGGCAGCAAAAATCATCATAGCGGACATATTGATAGATGTAGATGAAGACTAAGAGGAGATCTGAGACTACGGTAGACATCTTTAGGAAACTCAATACAAAGTAGAAAAACACTATAACACAGAAACCAAACACAAGGCTCAGGAGCACATAGATGACTTTAGAAAAGGTTCTTGCAGAAAAAGAGGCGTTATCACATAGATTAGAGAGGTCCTGAAGGAGCCAGAGAAACTAAGTCTATCTTGGTATGCGATGAGATCAACAGGGAATTGAGCAAAGTATGATCGTCCTCAAGGGACTGACTTTAGGCGCACCAAAAGGAAGAAAGAACAGAAAGACTGATGGGGTTAACAGTTGCGAACTCGGGAAAGGTTCTGAAGGGAAAAAAGGGGTGCAAAGTGTGCTCCAGAGCTAAAATGAGATTCTGGTGCGTAAGGGATTGTCATGGTTTTGGCTGGATTGGCCAATCAGAACAACAGATGGTCCTTCCCCCCTCTTCCTCAGAGAGAGGAAGAGATAAGGAGATTTACAAGTTTAGAAAAAGAACTAAACTACTTCAATGAAAATAATAATAAATAAGAGAATAGTAAATAATAATAGAATAATAAAAATTAAAGAAAAAAGTATTCAATATGTATAAAACCGTATCCAGCTCCCAGGATGACGATCGCATCACCAGCAGACACAGGGAAAGTCCCAGACTTCGACACAGTGACAGACAGGAGCTGAATTCCAGAACTAGAGTCAGGAGTGCTTGGATCGGGATCAAAGGCAGATGAACAAACAGGGTCCTCCTCAGACGTCGGCCACTGAAGAAAAAGTGGGCCAGAGCAGCATTGCCCCTTTGATCCCTCAGCTTTTATACTGAGTGTGATGCAGATGGGATGGAATACCCTGTTGGTCAGTTTTGGGTCACTTGTCCCCTCTGCTCCTCCCTGCAGGTGTGACCCCTCTATGCTTCTCCGCTTCCAACCCTTTAACGGGCCAAGCAGCGAAGTTAGCTGACCGTGGTTGTTTAGCAATAAGTATAAGCAAGAGCCTCTGTGCGCACCATTCCTTGGTATAATCAGGTCTTATCACTCTGAGAGTGACCAGCGTCTGACCAATATGCTGTTATTTTCAGACTTTAGTCAGTTAGAAGAGGCCCAGCTAAAAAGTAAAATTATAAATTGGAAAACTGGTTCTGTTTTACCTCAAGCCAGGACAGGGATGTCTCGCGAGAGCTCGGCGATGGTAGCGGACGAGTCCACGCCTGAGAGACCGAATAAGTCTCACAGATAACAAGACAGAACTCTGAAGGGAATTTTGACAAAGTACAGATGATGTCAGGGGAGAGAATAAAGGCATCCTAAACATCAAAGAAGTAGTTAAGGGCGCTCTGAAGGGCACAAAAAGAACAAAATCAAAAGGGAGCTGAAGTGCTGTGGAGTATAAGAAAGGACTTGGAAGATAAGGCTTTAAAAAGCGGAGGCGTTCTGAGGGGGTAGGGTAGGAAAAAAGGCTCAGACACGCAGCGAGGGTTTAGGAGCCTCAGGAGTGGGTATAGACAAACTACAGAGGAATGACTGAGAGCGGAACTCAATGGAGACGCCCTCGATGGTAGAGAGAAGGATGAAGGGGTGCCACGGAGCAAAGAAACACGGGAGGCTCTGATGGAACAAAAGAGATAGAAAGGGAGATAAAAAGCTATGAGGAGCTGTAGAGTTTGAGAAGGGACTCGGGAGGCTTGGTGAGGGTGGAAAAAAAGGGGCGTCGAGGGGTGCTGATAGACAAAAGAAGGCTGGGGGGAGGACTAGGAGGAATTCGGATGATCATCTGAGGGGAGTACGGATGTTCCCGGGTGCCTGGAGACAAAATACGGGAATCCTAGGTAGCATAGAGAAACAAACGAGAGCTACATCTCAAAGATGGACCCTCCTAAAATGCTATGAGATGCATGCTGGTTGCTGGGAAACTCCCAAGGGGCATCGTGACTGGGAGAAGAAAAGTCCCAACGGAGCTGGAGAGACCGAAAAATGACAGGGAATGTGATGATTAAATCTGGAGGGGATCTAGACTGAGTAAATGTTGCCTTGGAGGCCAGGGAACTAATAGCTGCACGGCTATAAGGAGGAGAGGACAGAAGAACAGGGTTGGGTGTTGAAGAACAGCCCAGAAGACCCTCCTGCCTACCAATGACATTCAGACTGGAACCCCTTGCATCCTAAACTCCTTCTCAGGGAGGAGTCTAGGTGCGGCTGGATCCAGTCTCAGCCTCTGACTGTAAAGAACGGTTCTGCAACAAGTTCTGTCACAGACTTGGTTTAATATGGCTCGAGCCGAGGGACTGCCTCGATACTTTTCCTGTGCTTTGTGAAGCCTCACAATCTATGACATAAGCTATTCGTGCCCGTGTTCATGTGACAAGTGCGTGTCTCTTCTCCGATTGAATTGTTCAGCCCTTACATGTCCTCTTCGATGACTGGAGTTTTGATGTAAGTGCTTTTACCCTCTTACTTGATTTTCTGATCTCTTTGTCCCATCTCGCACCTGTATCTCATCCTTCTGCTAACTCAGGATAGAAAGGTCCCTTTCTTAGTTTCCAAGAATTAGAGTTCCCTTTCCTTTGATCATAACGGTCACTCAAATTTGTAATATTAAGCATACGCTCTTCATTAATATAACTTACACAATTTCATTGTGTTAGTTAAGTTCCAATATGTCAAATTCAAACACAACCACTATCCACGCTTCTTGGACTAAGGAGGAGTTCAGCCAAAGTTTGCTGTGCTGCTGGGTTACATATTGCAGCCCAAGGCTCCGCAGGTCTAAACAAAACTTCGGTGTGTGACACTGTGTCACATATACGGACTTGGGAGGTCTTCCGAGGGAAGGAGAGGGGTGTGCGAAGTCCATGACAAAGCTGAATATGTGCTTATGGTAACCTCGGAGGCATCGGTAGCTGTTGTGACATGATGAGAAGGGTCCTGAATGGGCCATAGGGACAGAAGAAGGTACAGGGACACGAGGAGGAAAGTGGAGGGAGGGCAGTGGAATGGAGTGCAGATGTTCTCGGGAGGCTGGGGACCAAACAGAAGCATCCTAGATGGCGCAGAGGGTGATAACATGGCTCTGAGGCACAAACACAGCTGAGGACGGGTTTCTGAGAGAAAGAGCTCAGACATAAAATTTTATAAGTCACAGGAATTAAGAAAATAAGAAAAAAACTAGAGAATAGAAGTGGTGAACTCGAAACACTTAGAAAGAAAATAAAAAAGACAGAGGGCACTAAGGAAAGACAAGAAACAATTAAAAATAAAGACAGCAAAGGAGATAAGTGTAAACAGAAAATCTTAAAAGCGTCCGTGATTAAAGGAGCAAGGAAACAAATTACAAAATAACAATGGCAAACTAAATCAGAGACGTAGGAAAAAAAATTAAAGAGCAACAGCGTTAAGGAAAGACAATAAATAATTTTAAAATGACAGCAAAGATAACAAAAGTATACATAGCAAGAACACTGAAAAAGCGGTAGCCGGTAGAGTAAATAAAGAGAAATATTACAAAATAGGGACGGTGAACAAAGACAGATGTAGAAAGACAACTTTAAATGCAACAGCAGAAAGGAAAGACAAGCAATGATTCAATGAAAAGATAAGCCATAAAGACAACAAACAAGACAAAAAAAACAAAATTTAAGAAGTGATGGGGACTGGGGAAACAAAACAAAATAATTAGGAAATACAGACAGCAAACTGCAACGGAGATGTAGAAAGAAAATTTTAAAAAGCCTCTGCATCAAAGAAATAAGAAAAAATTTTAAAATATACCCAGTGCACCAGATAAAAATGGACAAAAAGAACCTTCTAAAAGCAAGACTGATGACAGAAAGAAAGGAAAAAAATTAAAAACATAGCAAGAGCAGCGAAATAAATAAAAAAGTGTAAATGCAAAGGAGTACAAGACCAATACAGAACAAGCAAAAATTGGTACTGGCAGCTTCATAAAAGTAGACACAGAATTTCTAAAGCGAGGGGGTAAGAGAAAGACAGGAAAAATGAAAATGGCAAACTGGATAAAAGTTGATAGAAAATTTAAAAAACAAACAGATTAAGAAAACAGGGAGCAAAAAAATAGAGTCAACAAACTGAATAAATAAAGACAATGGAAGAAAATTGGAAAAGTAACAGAGGACAAGCAAGAAGAATTAAAAAAGACAGTTAGGGATCTGGGTAAATGGAAACACAGAAAGAAGATCTGGAAAGCAATGGGGTGCTGGCCATACAGGTAGGTAGCAATTTAAATAGCAGGAGGTAGAGTTGGACTGACAGCCACAGAGAAAGGACACTGGAAGAGGGATGTGGGGTGGAGCAGAGGGAGTCACTGGAAATAGAGACAGGTTGCTGGGTAGAGGGAGACCTACAAATGCAATTTGCACAAGCAACAGCGAAGGTGGCAGTGTGGGAAGAATGAAATAATAGTGCATGGGGAGCTGGAAATGCAGAGGCACAGAAAGGAAATGGAGAAGGGGAGAAAGAACATGCTGGCATTAAGCAGAAGAGCAAAAAGCTTTGGGGAGCCAGAAGCCAGGACAAGCAAGGCAGCAGGCAGAGATCAGAAGAGGCATGGCAGGGAAAGGCCTGGACATGCACAAGAGGGCACATGACTCACCGCAGCTCCTGGCACGTGTGGGAGGCCTTCGCTGCTCACAGGCTTCTCTCTCTGCCCCTTCGTCCTCTGTGGTGCTGGCGGCCTGACCCTTGCCCACCTAGGAGCGGGCAGGGGGTGCCTCGATGCTCTTGTCCCATGAGGCTCACGAGGGCAGCGAGCTCCCGGTGCTCTGTGCTGGTGGTGCCCTCAGTCAGGGATGGCTGGGAGGGATCCTTCCTCGCTGCGGGGACTGTCTGTTCCTGGCTGGAGGCACCTGCCTGTCAGAACCTCCTTCGTTTGACTCCTCAGCCAGCACTGGCAGGCAGCTGTGCTCAGGCAGCCCCCTCGGAAGCTAGAAGCCCTTGGCAAAGCAGATGCATCCCCAGTGCAGCCTTTCTTTTTAAGCCCTTGGCCCAGCCCATGCTCACCTCATGGGTCTCACCTGGGCTGCCTCAGCCCCAGCTGGAGCCCATTGGGAAGAGGGGCCATTGCCAAAGCCCCACAGCACATTACCCCCTCCCCTGAGCCTCTCCCCAACTACCAGCTCTGCATCCCAGGGGCAGCAAATGCATCCAGGGGCACAGAGGAGGCAGGAAGTTTTTCTTCCTTCATGTGCCTAAGAAATCCTGGCAGAGAGTTGGCTATGAGGCTCAGTGCCCAAAGGTGGCGGGACAGCGGGAGAAAAGGGAAGGAAAAAAAGGGACACAGGGAAGGGGTGTGGGACAGGGAGCCAGGAAAGGGTATGCTGCCAACAAGAGCAGAGAGAGGAGAGACTGTGCAAAAAAACCCAGGGACAGAGAGATGGAAGGATAAATAAGAGAGACAGGGAGCAGGAGAGAGAGGCGGAAGGGACCAGTGGGACAAGACAACAGAGACAAGACAAGGAGCAGGGAAAAATTCCACAGTGACCGGGGAAAAAACAGCGAAGGCGAGAAATTGAAAATAGAATCAGGAAGCAGGACAGAGGGAGACGTGGAAAAGAATTTCAAAAAGCCACAAGGTACAAGAAACGTAGGTGAGAACTAACAAATAGGGACAAGGCTATGTCAAAAGAAAGTGTTAAAAGTGAGGGGGGCAGGAGAGAGAGAGGGAAGAACCGGGGAGTTCTCTCGAGAGAGATGGCTAGAGGAAGAAATGGGAAGTGTGGGATGGGGGGGAAGAATGGGAGGAAAAAGAAGGGATGAACAAGGGACGGAGGAAAGACTGCAGAAAGAAGTAGAGGAGGAAGAGGCGACAAGGGGAAAGAATGGGTAAAGAGGTGAACGAAAAAACAGAGGACAGGGTTTAAGAATGGGGAAATAAGGAAAGGAAGAAGAGGGAATGGAGGGAAAAAGAAAGTAGGAAGAGGGGATGGGGGAATAAATGTGCAAAGAAGGAACAGGCAACAGGTGGAAAGAATGGAGAAAGAAGGAAAGGAGGAACATGGGACATGAGGAAAAGAATGCAGAAAGAAGGAAAGGAGGACCAGGGGACGGGTGGTATAAATGGGTTAAGAGGGGACAAGGGAAGATATGACAAAAGAAGGGGAAAAAGAAACAGGGAACGGGGAAAGAATGAACTGAAGAAGAGGGGGTGGGTGAAGAACAGGGAAAGAAGGAGAAGAGGGAACATCAGGGGAGAAAGAATGGGGAAAGAAGAAAAGGAGAAACGGGGCAAGGGGAAAAATTGAATAAGAAGAAAGGAGGAGCAGGGGCTGGGCGAAGAATGAAGAAAGAAGGAAAGGAGGAAGAGGGCAAAAGAGGAAAATAACTGGGGAAAAAAGCTAGAGTATGAAAGGAAAAGGAGACATAAATGGGGTAAGAAAGAAAAGAAGGACCGGGGACCGAGGGGAAAGAAGGAAAGGAGGAAGAGGGGGACGGTGGGGGAAGAAAGGGAACATGTTGGGCGGGGGGAGAATGGGGAAGGGAGAAATGGCGGAAGAGAGAACCAGGAGGGGAAGAGAGGGGAAAGTAGGAAAGGAGGAATGGGGGACAGGGGGAAGAATCTGGAAAGGAGGAAAGGGGAAATAGACAACAGAGGGTGAAGAAAGAAGGAAATGGGGAAAAGGAGACTGAAGAGAAAAATGGGTTAAGAAGGAAAGAAAGAACAAGGGATGGGGGAAGAATGATGAAAGACGAGAAAGAGGGAAAGTGCAGGAAGTGTGGGATGGAGTGGGAGAAATGTGTAAAGAAGGACAGGAGAAACAGGGCCTGAGGGGAGAAGAATGGGGAAAGAAGGAAAGGAAGAATGAGGGATGGGTGGGAAAGAATGGGGAAAGAAGGAACAGAGAACAGGGGAAAGAAGGAAAAGAAGAAACACAAGACTGGGGTAGAAAAAATGGGAGAGGGGAAGGATGAGGAAAGAAGGAAGGGAAGAACAGTGGATGGGGGAAGAATAAAGGAGGAACAGGAAACGGTGGGGGAAGTATGGGGAAAGAAGGGACAATGGGAGGAAAGAAAACAGGAAAAGGAGAGGGCTAGAAGAATGGGGATCGAAAGAAGAAAGAAGAGGTGACAGGGAAAGAAGGAAAGGAAGAACAGGGAATGGGGGGAAGAATGGTGAAAGAAGGGAAAGGAAGAAGGGACAGAGAAGAGAATGAAAAAAGAGAGAAGGAGAGAGAAAAAAGAGGAATGGGGACAGGAAAAAGAATGGGGAAAGAAGGAAAGAAAGAACAGGCACAAGGAGGAAAAAAGAATGGTGATTGATATAAAGATGCAACAGAGAAGCGGATGGGAAGTATGGGGACAGAAGGGGAAAAAGAAACAAGGGAGAAGGGGCAAAGAATGGGGAAAGAAGGAATGGAATAGCAGGAAATGGGAAGGGAGGAAGAAGGGGACGTGGGGAAAGAAAGCAGAAAGAAGGAAAGGAGGAACAGAGGATGGGGTGGAAAGAATAGGTAAAGGAAGAAAGGGGGAATGGGGTACAGGGGGAAAGGATGGGAAAAGAAGGAAAGGGGGAACAGGTGATGGGGAAAAGAATGGGGAAAGAAATAAAAAAAAGGAACAGGGGACGAGGGGTAAATAACAGGGAAAGAAGGAAAGGAGGAGCAGTGCATGAGGGGGAAAGAAGGGGGAAAGAATGGGGAAAGAAGGAAAGGAGGAACGGGGCTCAACAGGGGAAGAATGGGGGAAGAGGGACAGGAGGAAGAGAGGACTGGCAGAGAAGAAAGGGGAAAGGGCAGACAGGGGAAAGGAATAAGGGGCACGGGAGGAAAAGAAAGGGGGAAAGCAAGGGGCCAAAGAAAGAAGGGGGGACAGGGGGTGAAGGAAGGGGGAAGGGGGGACACTGGTGAAGAAAGGGGGGAAGGAAGGACAGAGAATGGGGGGGATAGAATGGGAAAAAGGGACAGAGGGGAAAGAAAGTGGAAAGGCGGGATGGGGGGGAAAAGAGGGTAGAGGGGAAGAAAGGGGGAAAATTTGGAATGGGGAGGAAAGAAAGGAAGAAACGTGGGACAGGGAACAGGGTGGAAAAAGAAAAAGGTGGATAGGGGACGGGTGCGAGAAAGGGGAAACCGGGGGAAATAAGGGGGAAAGGGTAGACATGGGAGGAGTCTGAAGGGAAAAGCCAGGGAGGACAAAAACGGGGACAAAAGAGGAGAAAGACGGGCAGCAAGAAAGAGGGGGCAGGGGTAAGAAATGGGGAGAGGGAACAGGGAAAAATAGACAGAAAGCTGGGACAGGAAGAATGGGGGAAAAGGGTATGGGGGGAAGAAAATGAGAAAGGGGGGAAGGGACATGTGGGGAAAGAAACAGAAAGGATGGATAGGGGACGTGGGGGACAAAGGGGAAAGCGGGGACAAGGGAGGGGGCAAGAGAGAATGTGGGGTGGGAAAGAGGCAGAAAAGATGGAATGGGGACCTGGGGGAGAAAGGGGAAAGGTGGGACAAGGGGAGAACAAAGGGAAAAGCGGGGACGTGGGAGGGGGGAAGAAAGGGAAAGGGAGAAAAGGGGGACAGGGGACAGGCCAGAGGGAAAGAAAGTGGAAAGAGGGACAGGGGAGAAAGAAAAGGGAAGTGGGAACAAGTATGGGGGTGGGGAAGGGGGGGAAGAAAGCAGAAAGAAGAAAAGGGAGGAGAGAGGATAAAGGGGGAAGGGGGGAACAGAGGACGATGTGGGGGGAGGAGTGGAAATAAAAGTGGAAAAGGGGAATGGGGGAAGAATGGGGAAAGAAGGAGAGAGGGGACGAAGGACAGGGGCGGGGGGGAGAAAGGGAAAGGGGACAGGCGGAAGAAAAGGAAAATGGGGAATGGGGGAGCTCGGGGGGAAGAAAGGGGAAATGAGGGGATGGGGTGATGGAAAAAGAAACGGGAAAGGGGGACAGGGGAGACTGCAAGAGAAAATGGGGGGAAAGTGAGACATAGAACAGAGGAAAGAAAGGGCAAAGGAAGTAGAATAGGGGGACACGGGAGTAGGAGGAACAAAGACAGGGGAAAGGGCTGACAGGGAACTTGAGGGGAGAAGAGGAAAAGAAGGGAAAGGGAGACGGAGAATGGGAAAGTAGGGCAGTAGGTGAAACAGGGAAAGGGGGGACAGGGGACAAAGAGGAATAGGGGGGGAAAGGGGACAAAGAAGGCTGAAAGAGGAAAAGGGGAAAGGGGAGACTTGGAATGGGGGGAATAAAAGGTAAAGGAAGTGGAAAGGTGGGACGTGGAGGAGCAAAGAGAGAGGAAAGGGGTGACGTGAAACAAGGGGGAGAATGGGGAAAGAGTGGAAAGGCGCACAGAGGACGGGGAGGAAAGGTGGGGCAGGGGAGAAGAAAAGGGGAAATGGAGAAAGAGGTGACAGCAAGCAAGGAGGTTCGGAATGGGGAAATGCGGGATGGTGGGAAAGTAAGGGGGAAAGGGGGGACTCAAGATGCTCACCCTACCCCCTGCTAAATAATCTCACCATCATCACCCATATAAAGAAAAACGCTATCAGCAACTTACACAGTATACAGCAAACCTGTTGAAAAAAACCAAAGTTCCTTCTTCAGTAAAGTTGTGAATGCCTCAAAATGCAGCATACCTGGAATAAAAAACAAAGCCTCCTATTCAACTCCTCCCCCACTATGCTTCCCAGAGGCACGGTGGCTCACACATGCAGATGACGGAGGCAGCAAGCTCCTGGCACTCTGTGCTGGTGGTGTGCTCTGTCGGGGATGGCTGAGAGGGATCCTTCCTCGCCGTGGGGACTGTCTGTTCCTTGCTGGAGGCACACGCCTGTGGAACCCCCTTTGTGTCACTCTTCAGCCAGCTCCAGCAGGCAGCCGTGCCCAGGCAGGCCCCTCAGCACAGCAGAGCCAGCTCCATCCTCAGCCTCACTGACTGAACCTGGCCCAGCCCATCCTCACCTCATGGGTCTCACCTGGGCTGCCTCAGCCCCAGATGGAGCCCATTGGGAACAGGAGCCATTGCCAAAGTCCCACAGCACATCACCCCTGAGCCTGTCCCCAGCAAGGAGCTCTGCACCCCAGGGGCAGCAAGTGGATCCAGGGGCACAGAGGAAGCAGGAAGTGTTTATTCCTTAACATGCTTAAGAAATCCCAGCAGCGAGTTGGCTACAAGGCTCAGTGCCCAAAGGCGGCAGGACAGGGGGACAAAAGGGAAGAAAAAAGCAGGAGAAAGGACAGAGGGACATAGAGAAGAGGTGTGGGACAGGAAGCCAGAAAACAGGATGCTGCAAACAAGAGGTGGGGAAGGGGAGGTGAAGCAGGATAGCCATGAGAAAAAAGGCAAGACTGTGCAAAAAACCCAAGAGACAGAGGAATAAGTGAGACAGATGGGACCAGGAGAGACAGGTGGAAGTAACGAGCAGGCTAAGATGAGACAACACACAGGAGTGGGGGAAAAGAAACATGATCAAGAAATAAAAAATAGAAACAGGGACCCAGGCAGAAGTACACATTGAAAGAAAATTTTGAAATGCAACAGGGTAAAGAAACATAAGCAAAAAATAACAGGCAGATGTAGAAAAAAAAATGAAAAGAGTGACAGTGTGCAGAAAAGAGAGGGAAGAATTGGGAATTATAGGCAGGGAGATGGCTAGGAGGAGATATAGACACAAAATTTTGAGAGGCACAGGATATGAGAATCATACCCAAGACTTAAAAGATAGGTACACAGAACTGCATAGAAAGAGATTGAGGAAGACAAGTATGAAAAGCGACAGGGTACAAGAACGTGGGAAAGAAATTAAAATTAATTTGGGGAGACAGAAAGAGGGAAAAGTAGCAAGAAAATTTTAAAACGAATTGGGTTCAACAAACCTAAGCAAGAATTTAAAAGAAAGGGATGGAAAGGGAGAAATAAAGTTTCAAAAGAGATTGGGTAAAAGAAACATAGTCAAGCATTAAAAGACAAGGACACAAAGCTTAATAGAAGTAATCTGTGGTGGATTGACCTTGGCTGGCCCCTGGGTACCCACCCAGCCTCTCTATCGCTGCCCTTCCTCAACGAGACAAGGGGAGAAGTTAAAATGAAAAAGCTTGTAGGTTGAGACAAGGACCAAGAGATCGCTCATAGTCACAAGAACAACAGACTCTACTTGGGGAAATTCATTTAATTTATTGTCAATCAAATAACAAGAAATAAGAACTAATTTAAAAAACACCTTCCCACCACCCCTCTCTTTTTCTGGGATCATCTTCACTCACAACTTCTCTACATCGTACCCCCAGACAATGCAGGGTGACAGGGAGTCGGGGTTGTGGTCAGTTCATCTTGCATTGTCCCTGCTGCTCCTTCCTCCTCGCACTCTTTCTCTGCTCCAACAGCAGGGCCGCCACGTGTTGCAGGGACTCTCTGCTCCACTCCTGGCCAGTGTTGCTGATGGGCTCGGCATTGACCTGCGGCAGGTCCCTCTCTGATCTGGCTGTGCCCAACATGGGGGGAGCTTCTGGTGTCTTCTCACAGGACCCACCCCTGCAGCCCCTGCACCCACAACTCAGCCAACAAAACCTTGTCACTTAAACTCAATGCAACAGCAATCTACTACAGGGCAGAGAAGGGGGGGGGGGGGCGCGAAAAAACAGGGAAAGGGAGCCACAGAGGAAAGAAAACAGCTATGGGCTACAGATCAGACAGGAGGAAGCAACAGGGAGCGAGACAGAGAGAAAACCATGAAGGCAAAAATTGCCTATGGGACAGATCTTTTAATATGATAACATCCTTTATATAATATAGTAGATACAGGGTTTTATTTTTAACTCCTTTTTATATACATACACTCATATTTTTCAATAAGTATAAAAATGAGAAATTGTTCTTTATTTCAATGCCTGATACCCATATATACAGGTTTTATTATTCTTTCTAAACACACATTCCCCACATGGATTTTCAGGCATTTTTGGGCTGTGAACTGCCTCTTTTAGAGGGAACCCCATGTGACACGCGCACACCCTCAAAAAGGTCTCATTTTGCCTTAGAAATACCATCTGGAGTACAATTACAGCCTGACATTAAAAAAAAAAAAAAACACACAACATACAAACATTACACCCCACACAAAGTAGCCTTAACATCTTCCTGATGCAGTCTGCTTCACTACAGCTGAACATCCCCTCCCACATAGCTCTGCTCATCCCAAAACAACCCCATTAATTAAAGAGCTGCCCACACAACCTGCTGATGGCTACTTGATGGGAGTTGACTGTACCACCTTTGCCTCAACAGTCTAGGCAGATCAACAAACTAACCATAGACTCCTATTGATGTTCCACCTACCCCAGAGTTTACACGACCGGGCAGAGCAGCTCCGAGCCAAACACACACAAGCACAGACCGACATTACACAGAACACTACAAACAATGCACCTCACAAATGAGGGAAAACTCTCAGCAAGAAGGATGACACCAACATAAGCGACTGTCGGGCAAGAAGACCTGCAAGACCACAATGGTGACACGAGAAGGCTCTAGGGAAACCCCAAGAAATGAGTACAATGTAATGGTCCAGGACAACAAGTGACTCAAACTGAGATGTACGTGCAGGAAGCCTGGCTTCAAGACCTAAGAACTTAAGGATGCAGGGAAAAAGTCCCAGTCACTGAAAATGGATGGCTAGAGAACAGAGCTGCTCACACAGCCAGGAACAATGCTGCAGTTGAGGACCACCCAGAAACTTCCAAGATGCAAGGCCGATCCACTGTTTAAGCTTATAATGCAAGAAAAGGGGGGCCTGACTAGGGCAGTGCCAATGAGTACTGGCATTCAAGACCCTTGGGATGGTGTCTGAAGTACAGGCTGTGCTCCTCAAGTGTAAAGAGAGCATCGAGACCCAAGGAAGGTTTAGGACACAGAAGACAGACCACACAAACAACACAAGAGATGCAGGCTGGAACCGCCCTGCCCGGCTCATGCTACCATTGTGCTGAAGACTAACCCGCTCCCTTTACCTGCCCAAAGGGGATGGCTCCAGGACAGCCCTCTGCCCTTCTCTAACTTTAAGATGCCTCCCTGCAAATCACAAACTTCTCCCCTTACAGCCCCTCCCCAGCCCTGGCCACTCAACTTAGCTTTCAGAGGGCTGGAGGTCTTAAATCCGATGTCGACAGAAAAAAAAAAAAAAAAAAAACACAGCACATCAACTATCTAGGACATTCCTGTAGTCACCAGGTTCATCATCATCACCTACAATTAAAGAAAACCAAACAGTGACAGCAAGAAGTTTCAGAGGCCACCGCCAACCTCTTCCACAATTTTCCCTTCCTCAAAAGCACAATGGGATTCCACTCACCTGCTCCTTCCAGAGTCAAATGCTGTGGCCACCATTGCTTGAGATACCAAGAAACAAAATTACTGTTGCACATGTGAGAAATCACCAGTCACAAGCTCCTCCTCACTGCTGCCTCGGCTCACCTCTAATGCTCATCCACTTCCAAAGATGGCTCACAGGGCACCTGCAAAACCAGAAGATAAATAATTAACCAGGTTGCCATATAACACTTCACTATTAAGACACCAGTGTGGCCCACAACCGCCTCACTTTCTCAGCACGCTCATCAGCATGCGGCTTAGTCCCTCTGAGCCTGCGTCCTGCACCTGAAAAAAAAAAGCCAACCAAAAGACATATGCTGACATACTGCCCGACACCTCAGCCTGCCTACAGCCATTCCTGTCTCCTACTCCTTTACCCTGGCCTCTCGCCCACCTGCCCTCCATGGTTTTGGGCTGCTGCTTTGAGGCTTACAGACTACCTGTAAAACAGACACAAAGGACACTAAAAACTTCACCCACAATATAACATCTGAGAAGAATTGCTGCTTCAGCCCACTATTCATTGACCGCCTTGCCTGAGAGTCACATCCGGTGCCAATATCCCGCTTTACTCATCACTTCATACCTTCAAAATGAAAAAAAAAAACCTACACCCCACCACCAACCCATAATATAATGACATAGCCACCAGTCACATCTTCCCTCCAGCACCGTGAACTGACCCACCTTCTTACAGGGTCCCACTTGCCTTCTCCATGACTCTTTGGTGCGCATCTTGTCCCTCTGCATCTGAAAAAATTAGTAAACAAGTCACCCAGATGTTGATCAGTAGCTGAACAATTCCAGGGGTCTTGTTTCCATTTAGGAATATCATCTAGGCTCCAACTACAGCCTGCCATTAAAAAAAATTGGACCCAACGTTAATCCCCACACATACAGGCCTTAACACCTTCAATCTGCTTCACTACTGCCAAACAGGCCCTCCCAGGAGGCTCCAATCATCCCCATAAAACACTATGGAAATGACTGTCCCTGCCAATGGCTGTTTGATCCCAGATGACTGTAAACCTTTGGCTAAACAGTCTTGGCAGATCAACATATTACCCATAGACTCTTATTGCTGTTCCACCTACCCCTGACTCTACACCCCCAGGCAGGGCAGCTCCACGCCAAACACACCCACGTGCAGCCCAACACCACACAGCACTATAGACAACAACGTGACTCCAAGATGAGAGAAAACTCTCCACAAGAAGAATGACTTTCAGACAAGAGATGCTGTTGGGCAAGAACACCGATGGCCACAGCACGGACGTGAGGAGGCTCTGTGGCAAAGTCATAAAAATCATAAAAGAGTCAAATGTAACAGCCCATTCCAAGAAGTTCCTGTCAAAATGGAGATGACATATGTGCAGGAAGCCTGGCTTCAAGACCTGAGAATGTAAGGATGCAGGGAAGAAATCCCAGTTCATAAAAGCAGATGGCTAGAGCTGCTATAGCTCAGAGAACAGAGCTGCTCATGCAGCCACGAACGATGCTGCAGAAGAGGACCATCCAGAAACTTTCAAGAGGCAAGTCCGATCTGCACTTTAAAATTGTTATGCAAGAAGTGCCCATTGGGCGCTCTGCCAATTAGCACAGGCATTCGAGACTCTACAGGGGCTGCCCAAGGCACATGCTGTGCCCCTTGAGTGCAAAGAGAAACGAGGATATCAAAACCTAAGGAAAATCCAAGACACAGAAGACAGAGCACACAAACTACACAACAACAGATACAGGCCAGAACTGCCCTGCCCAGCACACGCTAGCTTTGTGCTGAAGAGTAACCCACTCCCTTTACCTACTCAGAGGAGACTCCTCCTGGATAGCCCTCTGCTCTACCCTGACTTGAAAACTCCTCCCTGAAACTGTCAACCTTGGCCCCCCTCCAGCGCCTGTGCCTCTACTTAGCTTTCAGACAGCCAGGGGTCTGAATTCATCCTTGACAAAAAACCCACAACAAACAGCTAACTGATGTGTTCCTGCAGTCACCAGGTTCCTCTTCATCTGTAAAACAAAAAGAAACCATGGCTCCAGCAGTGACCGCCCTGATAGTAGACGCCAACCTCTTCTACAGCACCCTCCTCCTCAGAGGTGCCATGGCAATCCGCTCATCTGTTTCACGCCGATTCCAGAGTCAGAGGCTGCAGCAACAATTATTTATGACACCTAAGATACCAACAAACACAAAATTACCATTGCATTTCTGTGAAATCACCAGTCCCATGCTCCTCCTCAATACTATCCAGCTCACCTCAAATGCAAGGGACTAGAACAGACCAGACCCTCTTGACACCCAAATCCAAATGCAAAACCGACATGACAAAGACTGATGAACCTGCCTCCATTTCCTAGCCAACCCCCAGCACCAAAACTTTTAGAAAACTTTTCTCCTCAGCTGTCAGGGAAGGACCCCCACTTCTTCTTGACAGCTCCCATTCTATATTTGCAACCCTGAAACCCCTGTGTCAGCCACTCCTCAGGAGCTGCTCTTCTGAGCCATGCCCTGTGTTCAGCAGGTACCTCCTATCTTCTGTCTTCCCACAGACTCTGGGCTCTGCTATAGACCCACAAAATAAGTAATGCCCTGACACAATCTATGAGGGGCCTGCTGCAAAAACTCTAGGGACACCATGGCACTCTTTGGGCAATGGGGAAAGGTCATGAGCCATGCCATACCCTGAATGACACTATGCCTTACATCCCTGCTGCTTTCTTGAGAAGTGCTAAAGTACAATATGCAGATGCGTACAAAATGCTCACCCTAACCCCTACAACATAATCTCATCATCAACCCAATTAAGAGAAACAAGATCAGCAACTCATACAGCATACTGCAAAACCGGTGGAAAAAACCACAGGCCCATCTTCAATAAAGTCAGGAATTCTAGGAAAATGGAGCACTCCTAGAATAAAGAAGAGCACACTATTAAACCATCTGGGCATCCCCTAAACACTCATCACAAAGTCACTGACCTGAAAAAAAGGAAACAAAAAAGCTGCATACCAGTCAACTTTCTACTGTACAGGTGGCAGAATGTGTACTGGTCCTGAAAGTCTTAGCTAAGCCTTCTTACCTCTGCCTCCCTAAATACCAAAACGTGCCTGCCCCAAAGCTGCAGCCAAGTGAAGGACCAGCAGAGCACTGACCCCAGAAGAGCCCAGCAGCCGAACAAGCTCCTGAGCCGAGCCTGTGGCTCATATACCCCGGGCCCCGCCCACTGCCATCGGGCCCCGCCCACTGCCCTTCCCACAATCCCCTGGAGAAAGGGGCGGGGACAACGCCCCAGAAGAAAAAAAGGTGGTCACAGGAGCAGCAGCTCCTTTTCTTATGCCTTAAGTTCCCAGCAGGCAAAGCAACAGTCATTTTTATTTCTATTAGGTACTTGCCTCTGGTGATTCTCTTACTGCTGTTGTTTGAGTTCTGTCTACTTGTTGCTGTAGAAAAGAAAGTTCTGCAGGCGTCACTTTATTTTTGTGATCTTCAGATATTTTTGTGGTTAATTGTTAATTGTGTTTTATGGTTTTAGAAGAGTGCTGGAAGCAGGTGATTTCCAGAAGACTGATGAGCACTTCCTGGATCCTGGAGGACTAAATCGCCATGGAGAGGCGCGTCGGCTGACTGAGCGGCCTCCTGGAGGACTAAAGTGCCATAGAGAGGCGCGTCGGGTGACTGAGCGGCGTCCTGGAGGACTAAAGTGCCATAGAGAGGCGCGTCGGCTGACTGAGCGGCCTCCTGGAGGACTAAAGTGCCATAGAGGGGCGCGTCGGCTGACTGAGCGGCGTCCTGGAGGACTAAAGTGCCATAGAGGGGCGCGTCGGCTGACTGAGCGGCGTCCTGGAGGACTAAAGTGCCATAGAGGGGCGCGTCGGCTGACTGAGCGGCGTCCTGGAGGACTAAAGTGCCATAGAGGGGCGCGTCGGCTGACTGAGCGGCGTCCTGGAGGACTAAAGTGCCATAGAGGGGCGCGTCGGCTGACTGAGCGGCGTCCTGGAGGACTAAAGTGCCATAGAGGGGCGCGTCGGCTGACTGAGCGGCGTCCTGGAGGACTAAAGTGCCATAGAGGGGCGCGTCGGCTGACTGAGCGGCGTCCTGGAGGACTAAAGTGCCATAGAGGGGCGCGTCGGCTGACTGAGCGGCTTCCTGGAGGACTAAAGTGCCATAGAGAGGCGCGTCGGCGGACTGAGCGGCCTCCTGGAGGACTAAAGTGCCATAGAGAGGCGCGTCGGCGGACTGAGCGGCCTCCTGGAGGACTAAAGTGCCATAGAGAGGCGCGTCGGCGGACTGAGCGGCCTCCTGGAGGACTAAAGTGCCATAGAGAGGCGCGTCGGCGGACTGAGCGGCCTCCTGGAGGACTAAAGTGCCATAGAGAGGCGCGTCGGCTGACTGAGCGGCCTCCTGGAGGACTAAAGTGCCATAGAGAGGCGCGTCGGCTGACTGAGCGGCCTCCTGGAGGACTAAAGTGCCATAGAGAGGCGCGTCGGCTGACTGAGCGGCCTCCTGGAGGACTAAAGTGCCATAGAGAGGCGCGTCGGCTGACTGAGCGGCGTCCTGGAGGACTAAAGTGCCATTGAGACGCGCGTCGGCGGACTGAGCGGCCTCCTGGAGGACTAAAGTGCCATTGAGACGCGCGTCGGCGGACTGAGGGGCCCTGGAAACGGACACCCGGAAAACTGCCGGGCACTGGCGGGGGCGCGGTAATGCGTAGGAGCCGATACTGGAGCGCCGACGGCCGCTCTCGAGGCCGGGCGGGCTGCACCGATCGCGCTCGAGGCGGCGGGGAGCTCGACGGAATCTCGGCGGTCCTGGTTCGCCCTCCGGCCGCCGCACTCTCGAGACCGGCCTCCGCGAAGCCGCGCATGCGCACGAGCTGCGGAACCAACGCACAGCGCCGCCGGGAGCGGATCCAAGGCGGGCCGGAGGCGGGGCCACAGCGCACGGAGGAGCGCACACCTGCAGGACCAGCCTTCAGCCGCCGGGCGGCAGCACCCCCTTAGTTATTTACACATTATCTATTTAGGGAATTTATATTACCTGTTTGCCCCTATATAGAAAATATGCTGAGACTTATACATTAACATTTATGATACAGAATATCTATTTAGACTGTCTGCTTACACATCTATTTTGACACTAATATCTTTTTATAAATACATTTTTTAAAATATTTTTATATTCTAGGATCTTTTGTATAACACAGAAGCACAGAATCATAGAATCCTTAGACATAGAGGTTTTTATTTTGAACTTATTTTACATACATAATATTATTTCTCAATATATATATTTATCATATATAAATGAGAGATTGATCTCTATTTCAATGCCTCACGCCCACAGTTACAGGCTGTCACATTTTTTAATGCATCCCAAGAATTTTCAGATGTTTTGGGGCTGTGAACCACCTCTTTTGGGAGACTCTCATGTAACCCCATGTCCCCCACTCACCTGCTCCTACGCTGCATCATCGCTGCCCCAATTACATCGAGGTACCCCAAATGACATCATCACAACCCTGAGCCACACAGACATCCTTCTATTCACCGCAAAAAAAGGCCCAAAACGCCCAGACCCAGGGCTGGCCCCTTTCCCTCACAGGGGCTCCACCACTGGCTGCAAACCTGGGCTGGGACATCTCTCGAGCAGCATGAGATGCCTACAACGAGGCACCTGGAAAACAAAAATCCCCAATTATAGCTCAGCATCTTAAAAAATAGCCCGAAAGAGAGTAGAGGAATTCCGTCAGAGGGACAGGACAGGAGCTGAGCTACAAGAGGATTCTAGGGCAACAGCTCAGCTCCAAATACAGCACAGCCTTCAAAAGCCAGCGCCAGCTCAACTCTTAAAGTCAGGATTAAGTCTAATTGCTACAATTTTGAACATGTTCTTAGCATAACAGTAAACCTCACTGGTGTTGGGAAATGCCTTGTCCCTTCCCTTTCGGTGAGAAGGCGTGTGTTATGTTTGTATACACCAAATAAAAATACTTACACTATAAAAATATTTGACTTTCCTCTGGCACTAATTTAGCTTGCACAGCTGTGAATTGACACCATAACACTCTCTCTCTCCAAAATACATAGTTATAATTGGACTACAAGGTTTTCTGTGTGCTACACAAGGAGGAGGGACATCTGGCCAGTGGCACTGCCCGAGAGAGATGCCACTGGGCTGCTGGGGAAACACGCCACTGAAAGCCAGACAGAAATAAAGTACTTCAGAGCATGCTGTCTACATATCGGGGGGTGGGGGGGAAGTCACATTCAGTTGCCTCTTTTTAAAGGTTTAGAGCAAATACCTTCCTCCATCTCCAAGGCACCTTGTGGCGCTTCATCTCCCTTTCCCTCATCCTATTAGAGCCCCCATCGTTCTCTGCTCTGCAGCCCCTTTTATCCTCCTCTCTGCATCCAGGGCTCCCCGCTCAGTTCCACTCTCACTCACTCATCTCTCCTTTGCCGAGATGCTCTGTTGGGCTCTGGCGCTCCCAGAGCATTTGGCAGGAGCTGGTGTCCCCTGGGAGGAGGAAGCAGGTGTAATGGAGGTGCCAGTGGGATGTGGGGGGTACCATGGGGAACTCCAGGGGGTCCCAGAGGGCTCTGGGGTGTCCTGGGGGGACCCAGGGGACTCTGGGGTGTCCTGGGGGGTGCGTGGGGGAGGGTCCCGGGGGAATGTGGGGGGTCCCAGAAGGCTCCAAGGAGTCCTGGGGGAACATGACAGGTCCCGGGGGGATCCTGGAGGGCCCTGGGTGGGCTCTCAGGGGGTGGGGGGGATGTCCCAGGGAGATGTGGCAGGTACCAGCAGGGGCTCCAGGGGGTGCCAGAGGGCTCTGGGGTGTCCTGGGGGGGGTGTGGAAGGGTCCCAGGGCATCCTAGACAGCTCTAAGGGGCTCTCCGGGGGGTGTGGGGGCTCCCAGGGGGATGTGGGGCATACCATGGAGGCGTCCAGGGGGTCCCAGTGGGGAGCGGGGGGGTCCCAGGAGGGTCCTAGGGGGCTCTGGGGTGTCCTGGGGGTGTGCGGATGGGTCCCAGGGGAAAGGTGGGAGGGTCTCAGGGTGCTCCAGGGAGTCCCAGGGGTGAATGTGGGGGGTCCCAGAAGGGCCCAGAGAGTTCTGGGGGAATATGAGGGGTCCATGGGGTCCTGGAGGGCTCAAGGGGGGGGGCGTGTAGGAGGGTCCCAGGGGGCTCCAGGGGATCCTAGAAGGCCCCAGGGGCACTCTCAGGAGGTGTGAGGGGTCCCAACAGGATGTGGGGGGTAGTGGGGCACGCTCCAGGGGGTCCCAGAGGTCTCTGGCGGGCTTTGGGGGGGATCTGTGGGGTGCTGGAGAGGGTGGGAGCGGGTCCCAGGCGGCTACAAGGAGTCCTGGGGGAATGTGGGGGGTCCCATGAGGGTCTCAGAGAGTCCTGGGGGAAGGCAAAGGGTCCCAGGGGGTCCTGGAGGACTCTGAGAAGCTCTCATGGGACTGGGGGGAGGTCACAGAAGGGTCCCAGAGGAATGTGGGGGATACCAGGGGCAGGCTCCAGTGGGTCCCAGAGGGCTCTGGGGGGCTCTAGGGGATCCTAGGGCAGGTGTCAGAGCAACCCAGAGAGCTCCAGGGGATCCTGGAGGGCTTGGAGGGATGGATCCCAGAAGTCTCCAGGAAGCCCTGGGGGGAACACGAGGCAGCCCAGGAGATACTAGGGGGCTCTCAGGGGTGTGGGGGGTTCCCACAAAGGTCCCAGAGAGATGTGGGGGTTACTGGCGGGAGCTTCCAGAAGGCTCTGGGGGGTCCAGGGGGGCTCAGGGAGGTCCTGAAGGGTGTGGGGGAGGATCCCAGGGGTTCTGGAGGCCTCTGGAAGGCTTTCAGGGGGTAAGACGACGGTTCCAGGACAGTCCCGGGGGATGTTGGGGGTACTGGGGAGGAGCTCCAGGGTGTCCCAGAGGGCTCCAGGGGAGATCTGTGGGGTCCCGGAAGGGGTGTGGGAGGGTCCTAGAGGGGTCCTGGGGGGAATGTGGGGGGTCACAGAAGGCTCCAGGGAGCCCTGGGGGGAACATGAGAGGACCTAGAGGGTCCCAGATAGTGCCAGAGGAGTCCTGGGAGAACATGAAGGGTCGCAGTACATCCTGCAGAGCTCTCGGGGGGGCAGGGGGTCCCAGGAGATTCTAGGGAGTCTCAGGGCGGTCCTGGGGGGTTTGGAGGATCCCAGGGGGTATCAGAGGGCTCTGGGGGGTCCCAGGGTAATGTGGGGGTCCCAGACTGTCTCAGAGAGCTCGGGGGGGGTCCCAGTATCCCCATACCTGTGATGTGGACAGCGATGGCACAGGCCCCCAAGAAAAAACTGGTGTGGAGGAGGCAGCCTGCGCTGGGGGGAAACATGGCAGTGACAGAGGATATTCCCTTGAAGCCAAAGACAGTGACCCTGGAGGAGTCGCTGAGCCTCTCACAGACCCTTGGGTACAGCTCGCTGTAGGGCTCCTCGTCCTGCGGGAGGGGGCACGGTGGGGAGAGGGTCACAGGGACCCCCCAAACGCCAGGGGATGCCTTGACTCTCCCCTCCCACCCCCAGCCTCCTGCATCCCCCCATCACCCCTCAGCCCGTCCCCATCTCCCCTTCACAGCCCGACTCCAACTCAGGACCCACTTTAGGCCACAGTCTCCCTCCCCAAACTCAGGGCTCCTGCAGCACCCACCCCCCACCTCAGGGCTCCCCTCATGCCCCCCCCCCACCACCACAGCCCCCACAGGGCTCCCTTCAGCCCCCCACATCCTCTACCCAACCTCCTTCAGTTCCACCCTCTCAGATCCCCCCGTTTACCCCCATCACACTCTCAGGACCCCCCTCCCCACCGTCCGGGCCCTCTCAGCCCCACCCCGTTCCCCCAGCCCCCCTCAAGGCCCCCCCTCACCCCTTGGGGGCCCCTCGGCCCCCCAGATCCCCCTCAGCCCCCTTGTTCCCCCCCTAAAGTTTCTCCCCCGAGAGTCCCTTCAGCTCCCCCCATCATCCCTCAGTCCCCCTCGGGGACCCCTCAGCACCCCCCAGCCCCTCTCAAGGCCTCACCATTACCCTCAGGACCCCCATCCTCCCCCTCAGCCACTCCCCAGGGACAACTCAGCCTCCCCGTTCCTCCTCAGAACCCCTGTATCCCCCCGCTTCAGCTCCCTCCATCACCCCTCGGGGCCACCACAGCCCCCCCGCTCCCCCCAGCCTCCCTCAAGTCTCATCCTCAGCCTCCCCAATCCCCTTCGGGATCCCCCCAGCCCCCCCAATCACCCCTCGGGGCCCCCGCCGTTCCCCGCCACCCCCCCCTCACCTTCACGCGGTCCAGCTGCCTCACGACGCGGGCCCGACCCGACCGAACGCCCGCCCGCCGGGCCCCGCTGCCCGTCCGGACCACGCACCTCCGATTTCGAGCCAGCCGCCATTTTCCTCCGGCCCCCTCAGCTACCAGACCGCCCCACCCACAACGCGCGCCCATTGGCACCCGCCCCGCCCCACCGCCCGCCCCCCACCTTATTTGGAACAGCGCCGCTCCATTGGCCCGTCGGGGACGTCAATTCCCACCGCGCCACACCCCCTGCGAGGGACACGACCAATGGGAGCTCGGAGGTGCGATCCAACCTATAGGAGCTCTGATTGGCCCTCCCGCCCCGTCCATCCGCCCGGCAGCGGTTGCAATGCCTCAATACAGCCGTACGGCAGGCAGGACGCCGCGCATGCGCAGTACAGTCGTGAGGCATGACAGTGCCCGCATGCGCAGTACAGCACAGAGGGGCGCACATGCACAGTACAGTCGTACGGCGGAGAAGGTCGCGCATGCGCAGTATAGCCATATGGCAGAAGTGGGGCGCATGCGCAGTACAGCCGCACAGCATAAACGGAGCGGGCATCCCCAGTACAGCAATACGGCACAGCACTCACTGCTGGCACTTTGCGGACACAATGCGGTACTGCAGGCAGAGAGGCAACGCATGCGCAGTGCTCCCGTACGGCACCGGAAGGGGGCGCGCATGCGTAGTACAACCCTACCGCAAAGGGGGGGCGCGCATACGCAGCACGGCCGTACAGCAGAAAGGCAGCGCGCACGCGCACTACACTCGTATGGCACACGGGGCGCGCATGTGCAGTATGGCCGTGCCGCACAACGGGGCGG
Source organism: Rissa tridactyla (assembly GCF_028500815.1). Lineage (NCBI taxonomy): Eukaryota > Metazoa > Chordata > Aves > Charadriiformes > Laridae > Rissa > Rissa tridactyla. The sequence goes on along the minus strand of NC_071467.1, from coordinate 168,416,634 downwards.
GCATAGCATCCTTAGAGAGTTTTTTTTTGTTGTTTTGAGCTCCTTTTAGATACAGAAATGATTATTTTTCAATAGCTATAAAAAGGAGAGCTTGTTCTCTATTTCAGTGCCTCGTCCCCGGAGTTACAGGTTTTAACCCCACCCCACCCCCCCACCAAACTTTCAGACATTTTGGGGCTGTGACCCGCCTCTTTTTGGGGGAACTCCACGTAACCCCCACATCCCCCACTCACCTGCTCCTCTGCCGCACCATCGCTGCTGCGGTGACATTGCGGTGTCCCAAACCCCCCGAGACACACACACACACCCACACCCACACCCTTCCATTCCCCCCCAAAAAAGGCCCAAAATGCCCAGACCCAGGGCTGGCCCCTTCCCCTCACAGGGGCTCCACCACCGGCTGCAAACCTGGACTGGGGCATCTCTCAAGCAGCACGAGATGCCTACAACAAGGCACCCAGAAAACAAAAATCCCCAGAGTTCAGCGTGCTAAAAAAGTAGCGCAGAAGAGAAGAGAGTAGAGGAATTCCGTCAGACCGAGGGACAGGAGAGTGGCTGAGCTACAGGAGGATTCTAGGGAAATAGCTCAGCTCCAAACACAGCACAGCCTTCAAAAGCCAGTGCCAGCTCAACTCTTAAAGTCAGGATTAAGGCTAACAGCAAACCCTCTGGTGCTGGGAAATGCCTGGCCCCTTCCTCCCAGCACAGACATGGAGATCCATCACCCTGCGTGCAGGGCGGCAGGACCGGGCTGGGCCGTAACACCAGAATCGATGCTGACAGATCCACCGCCACAGCTACAGCCCTCGCGCTGCTGCTGCTGCCACTGCCCACCTCGCTCACTGGGTCGATGCAGCTGAGAGGGAAGGGTAAAGAGCAAAAGCAACAATAAAGAACAAAGCTCGGCCATTCACTTTATGCTGAAAAGGTGTGCCTACATTTATTTGCATTCAATAAAAATACTAACGCTATAAAAGTATTTGACTTACCTCCAGCACTAACTTAGCTTGCACAGCTGTGAAACGATACCATGACACTACCTCTCTCCAAAACACACAGTTATAATTTGACTACGGGGTTCTGTGTGTGCTACACAAGGAGGAAGGACATCTGGCCAGCGGGGCTGCCCGAGAGAGATGCTACTGGGCTGCCAAGGAAACGCGCCACTGAAAGCCAGACAGAAATAAAGTACGTCAGAGCACTCTGTCATAATAGTGGGGAAAACCCGGTACCATTCAGTCGCCTCTCTTTTTAAACATTTAGAACAAACACCTAACTGCTTAAATACGCCTCATAAATTGTATGCTACAGCTATTTGGCTGTTGCACTTTAAACCATGCAAGTCAGTGAGTAAATTATACAATGCTAACTTTTCTTTTTTTAAGTTTAATTTTGCATAGAAAAATCAGCCAGATAAGAGATCCCCCAAATGGTTTTACTTTTGAGGGTCAGGGGGGAAATCAAATCCCCGGTGCTGCAATCCATGAGGCTACCAAAAAGGACTGGCAGATCAGTGAATGCTTTTGGCTGTGTAACATGCTCCAGAACAGACCTTATATTATTTTTAGTGTTTTGTTAAAATATTTCATACAAAAACTATAGGAGGAGAGCTGACAAAGCCTTCATGTTAACTTCAAAGTCCACACTACAAGGACCTTAGGAAAAACACAGACGCGCATCGCAGATGTACCTCGTACTCGCAGAGCACTCCGGATCCTTTCCAGCTCTCCTGCACTGTCAGCGCACAACAGAAGGACGACCACGGTGAAATGCTGGCAGTTGACATTCTGCCGAGAGAGGAAAAAAACCTTTAGCACAAAGCTGGGTAGGAATCTAAGGCCTCCTTCTTTCGTGGAGGTTTGCAAAAACTACAGACAAGTGGAGGAAAAAACATTTGTCATCATCTCTGGCACAGCTGTTGATGTGGGCCTCTACAGCCTTTGCATTTTTTAGACAAACCTGCCTTTTTTTGACTCGCTGGCAGCTTCAGTTGCACTAGAGCCACTTTCACAGATACACAAAGATACGTGCTGCGACAAACACAGATGCCTACGTTCGTTTTCTAGAGCCTCCGTAGAGCCAGGGTTTCCTCACCCTACGCATCCCTAGTTGAATATTTTTGTTAAAGGGTACGGCAACCCACCTGTCCTTCTAAACTGCCTCCTTGCAACAAAGCAGTGGCTTTTCCAGGATGTTTCTCCCAACGGCCCAGAATCTTGTCAAAATGCCACCAAACCTGCTCAGGGGCCCTCCCGGCTTTTAACTGCCCTTGCATTTACCAGGCACATGCTCTCTTCCACCTTCCAACAGCAAAAGTACGGCACGGTCTCAGACCAGAGTGCAACCCCGTGGTTGCCCGGCTGCTTTGATGAGGAGCCCCCGAGCGTCCCCACGAGCACAGGCTGCACGCCCAAGGTCAGCTTCACCCGCACCCATTTCAGGGCATGTGGTTTCTGAAGCTGTGAACTGAATCATGGAATTTTTCAGAGTTGGAAGAGACCTCTAGAGATCATCTAGTCCAACTCCCCTGCTAAAGCAGGACTGCCCAGAGCACATCACTTAGGACTGTGTCCAGGCGGGGCTTGAAAGTCTCCAGAGAAGGGGACTCCACAACCTCCCTGGGCAGCCTGTTCCAGTGCTCTGTCACCCTCACTGTAAAGAAGTTTCTTTTCTCATATTTGATCGGAACTTCCTATGTTCCAGCTTGTGCCCATTACCCCTCATCCTGTTACTGGGAACCACCGAAAAGAGTCTGGCTCCATCCTCCTTCAACCCACCCTTTAGATACTTGTCAACGTTAATAAGGTCTCCCCTCAGCCTTCTCTTCTCCAGGCTGAAGAGTCCCAGCTCTCTCAGCCTTTCCTCATAAGGGAGGTGCTCCAATCCCTCCATCATCTTTGTTGCCCTCCGCTGGACTCTCTCCAGTAGTTCCCTGTCTCTCTTGAACTGGGGAGCCCAGAACTGGACACAGTATTCCAGTTGTGGCCTCACCAGTGCAGAGTAGAGGGGCAGAATGACCTCCCTTGACCTGCTGCCCACACTCTTCCCTATGCAGCCCAGAATTCCGTTGGCTGCCTTGGCGACAAGGGCATGTTGCTTGCTCGCTCATGGGTAATTTACTGTCTACCAAGACCCGCAGATCCTTTTCTTCAGAGCCGCTTTCCAGCAGGTCCACCCCTAACCTATACTGGTGCCTGACATTCTTCCTCCCCAGGTGCAGGACCCTGTGCTTGTCCTTGTTGAACTTCCTGAGGTTCTTCTCTGCCCAGCTTTCCAGCCTGTCCAGGTCATGCTGGATGGCAGCACGGCCCTCTGGGGTGTCGGCCACCCCACCCAGTTTGGTATCATCAGCGAACTTGCTGAGCGTACACTCTGTCCCCTCGTCCAGGTCGTTGATGAATACGTTAAACAATACTGGTCCAAGTATTGACCCCTGGGGGACACCACTGGTTACAGGCCTCCAACGCGACCCTGCTCCATTAATCACAACCCTCCGAGTCCTGTCACAAAACCGCATCTTGACACTTGGCCACAGCAGAAGTGGTCCGCAACAAGATCTCCACAAAAACCTAGTGACACAAATTGCAAACCTGCATTGGCAGCAGCTTCAGAGACTGGGCACAAGGGAGAAAAATAAAACAGCTTCATCTGGCACACAGGAAAGCGGCAGACAGAGAAAAGAGTCAGCGTTGTTAGCCCTTACACAAAACGGGCATTCTCCTTCCCTTCCTAAACCCATCTGTTAGGCCTAAATATCGCAGCACTACCGTGGCCATACTGAGAGCAGGGAACAACAGCCCTGCCGCTGGACATTTACGGAGCAGGAGACACAGACAGAGGCACTTCTTTTGCCACACACAATACTGAATTTCCTGAAAGCTTGTGTTTACCAAAACCAGCCATGTGGAACATACTGCTGTGAAAAATAGTGAAGGTATTGTTGGCTCTCGCCATAATAACAAGGCTATAAATATCTGACTTATAAGGATAACTAACCTTTAGTAAATCAGGAAACATGAGAAACCTCAAAGATAACAACTAACAGCAGCTATGAAGAAAAACATCCGAGAGAAACAAGAGAGACCTTCTCCAAAAGACCCCACAAATTATTAACAGAAGGAAACAGATGCATAGGAGAAGGGAGTTGATGATAATCGATCCTACCAGAAGGAAAGAGATGCATGGGAAAAGGGAACTGAAGATCATTGATCCTCAGAAACAATTGTCAGAAGGAAACGCACAAATAGATGATAAAAGGGACTAATGATAATCAATCATAAACAATTACTCTGCCTAAAATATTGAATACGTATGCAATATTGAATGTATATAAGACATGGGTGAAGTATTAGCTGGTGTGCCTCTGACTTGAGTCATGCACCCAGCGCTGTGCTTTTGCTTTATTGACTTTGTCCCTATAATAAAATAAGTGCCATTTCTGTTTAAGGGATCTGGCTGTTTATTACACTGCCAAACAACATTCGGCAATTAAACTTGGATGTGTCAGACACACACAGTTTTTGGGGAACTTGCCTTTTGCTTCCGGCTGCTGTTGTTCTTCCTTCAGAAATTCTACTTGTAGCCAAGTCAGTCACTACCGGTTCAAGCATTTGCCTTCTCGATATAGCCAGCACTTTTACACGGGCCAGTCACTTAATTGCTCTTCTAAAATGATACAAATGAAAGTTGTAGCCACGAAAGAGGAGTGACAAAGAAAAGGAGAGGTCAGGCAGCAAAAGAGCTCTGCAGGCTGCCACCTGCAGTCAACAGTGCACTCTGTTTTTGAAAGCGCACACACACCCCCACCTCCACAAAAGAAAACAAACAAACAGACAAAAACCCCAGGACCTTGCATCTTTTTTTGTCTGCCGGAGCTCATCCCTGTCTCAGCCTATCGTCTCATCAGAGCACAAAGACACGATCTGTATCTTGAGGACATTTGCACATGATGAATATGTGTTCAGAAACCACCCGGATCTCTAAGAGTGGTGTAATTTTTCTGGTTTTAATAATCATAACTCAATTTTATTCACTGGCACATTTGGGAGGAAACTAATTAACTTTTAAACATAGTCTCTGCCTGGGGGGAAAAAAGTGTGTTAGAGACTGAAAAAAAAAATTATGATTCAGAGCTCCCACCCATGAGGGAGCTGCAGGGACACTAACGGAAGTGAAGACCAACAGCAGCAACATCCAGTGAAATTTGGCTTTAATTCTGATTGTGTACTTAAGAGACACTCCGAGTCTACACCTCAGTCCTAGGAAGGACCAGTCCTTTTCTGGAACAACAAACTTTTTTTGCTTCAAAGTCCTAGACTGAAGGCTCCATGGAACAATGTGGATTGAACCACAGAAAAACATACCATCCAGAGTCAAACAATAATAATAATAAAGAATAAAAATCAAGCGACACATCAGTTTCTATCATGTGTCATTCATTAAATTTCTACTGGCATCTAGGGGCTCAAATGTTAACTAGACCGACACCACAGGCTATTCAAAATTGAGTTACGCATTGGAAAATAAAAGGCTATTTCCCACTTGCCCCTGGAACCAGTAGGAACAAACAGAAGAGAAACGCTTGACCCTAATGAAGGTAACAGGCAGTTCTTAATTTATCCTAGATGAAAGTTCAGGCTTTGACCCCAAAGGAAACCATTCCTAACTACCAAGGGACCTGCTCAGGCAGGAGGCATGCTCTGCTCACTGCAACTCCTCGTCAGCTTTTCTGCACTGGCAGCAAATTTGCCTTTTCTGCGGCTTTGATGTGGACTATCTGTAGCATCCCTGAACTCACAAATGTGTCTCCCCACTCCCCCAGCCCCACACGTGCCATTACCTGAGCAGCAAGTGGAATCAGCCATGCAGGATTTTCTTCCCGTGGCACAGAAGGTGACCCTGGGAAAATAGGGCAGAGAAATGAGCCTGTTTGTCACACACAGCCAACAGGGACGAGCCGGGGGACTTGCAACCCACTGCTGCTCTCGGGAGCGGGGCCGGGACAGACCCTCCGCACAGAGAGATGGGGCCTGGCGTGGATTTCATCTCCAGCCCATTCCTGATCCCAAAGCCACACAACTCCCTCTCTTTCTCAGCCCCAAAACCAGCCACATGAGCCTAGCTGCCAGCCCCGGAAGCAGGAGACTCGCTCTCCGTGTCAGGCCCCAAACCGGCTCCCGCTCTCTGCCTGTGCGCCCCCTCTGCAGCCCCCCTGGGCGACGCTGAGGGAGCGCAGCCGCCCCACAGCCCGGCACTCCCAGGACCGCACGGGCACTTTCAGGGAGCGCTGGGGAACTGTGGATGCACTGGGGAACCGCGTCCCTGTGGGACGGCACCAGCATGGCCCGGGCACCGCTTTCTTACCACCGTTACGGGCTTTATTTCTCCAGCATCGCCGGCACCGCACCCCAAACCCCGCAGGCCAAAGGGACCCGGTGGGGAGCCGGGCCCAGCCACCCCCCCAAGCCTCACGGTGTCCCCCCCACCCCAAGAGCCCCCGGCTCTGGCGGCAGCAGCTGGGGCCCTTCCCCGCCCCTGCGGGCACTGGGACCCGCCCGCTGCCACCAGAGCCCCCCGGGGCCGCCTCTGCCTGACCCACGCTGGGAGCAGCAGAAGCTGCCCGGCCCCAGCAAGGAGCAGCTGAGCCAGGCAGGGCCGCCCCTGCTCCCCCTGGCTGGGCATGGGCTGGGCCCTGAAACCACACCCAGCAGCCCCGGGACAGCGCTCAACCCAGGGCCACTGCCGCCCCCCCGCCAGCCCCGGCAGGGCAGAGCCCAGACCCGCCCATGGAGGCTCCAGCGGGGGGATACCATGACGTGCCCTGGCACAGCTCCCGCGGCCACAGCAGAATGAGACTCTGCCACTGGCCCCGCCGCAGCTCTGCTGGGCACCGCGGGCGGCCCGGCCCTGCCCCGCCCCGCTGTAATTAACACCACGGTGGGGAGCAGGACAGAGGGGTAGAACGAGAAAAATAAGGCGAGGGAGAAGAATGAGAAACAGAGAGAGAAAGAAAGGTTGAAAGAAAAGGTCAGAGAGGTAGAGAAATCAGGAAAAACAGGGACCAGGAGCCCCACGGAGAGATGGAGCAAGAAAATAGAGAGGGGGTGGAGGGTGAGCGCGACATGGGGGTAGAGAGATGGGGGGAAATAAGGGACGATCATGGGGTGGATTGTGAACATGCTTAAGGTGTCGAAAGGTGCAGCTAAGGTGTTGAGAAACACCTATATCACACTAATTTTTGTTTAGTCTTGTGCACTTGAAGAGTGGACCACCTGTGTTTCAATAACACAGGCCTGTGAAGGACTCAGAGGCGTCCTATAGAACACGCTTGAGATTCAAAACGCAGCGGTAAAGTCCACCCGCGCAAATCCCTGATACACAGCCAAAAATCCACAGGTTCGATAACTCTCTAGCCACGGCCGAGCCCGGCTGTGCGGGGCCGGTGCTGCAGTTCGCTGCCCCGCGCACGTGGGCGGCGGCGGTTCCTGACTGGGAGGCACCAACGAGCGCGGCGACACCGCCCCGGGGTACTTCATCGCCAGTACCGGCGCACGGCAGCGGCAAGCACACTTGCAGCGGCAGTACCACACTTCATTCGCTGGGCGGCGCACTTCATCCACGTGTGCGGCGTCACTGCGCATGCGCGACACTCGGGTCACAATGCCCACTTTTGTTCTGCCCGGGGGCAGCAGAGGGCACGGGCTGAGGCTCAGCTGCGCATGCGCCCGATCCGAGCTGCAGTTCCGCCCTTGTCCGCAAGGCGGCAGCAGCCAGCGCGGCGCCGCGCACCAGCACGCATGCGCGGCCCCGAGCCCGAAGTGCCGCCCTTGGGCCACCGAGCGGCACTGGCTCGGGACGGGTCCTGTGCTCGTGAGGCACGGCCGCTCCGGTCTCCGGGCAAGGGACGGGCGGGAAGTCCCCCAGAAACCATGCGAAACTGGCAACAGATCTACACCTCGTGCCGCGCCGCGCGCACTGGAGAGCAATGCGTCTGTCCGGCAGTGTCCGCGAAAACTACAGCTCCCGGCATGCCGCGGGAGCCTGCATGGCCGGCTGAAAGCCTTGTGCCCCAGCGCTGCGGCTCTCGGTCCTTTTGGACCCTGCGGGGCCTCGTTCACCCCCCGCCGGCGCTGCCCGCCACTCCTTCGGACAGCCCCCACCGCCTCCCTCTGTCGGCCACCGCTCCGCTCCGGCTCACGCCGGCCCTTCCATGGCCACTGGGGCAGGGCAGCACCGGTCCCTCCACCGGCAGCCACCCCTCCACAGGGTGGGGCCGTCACCATCGGCCTCACTGGCCGCAGCTGGGGCTCCCCAGCCCCGGCCCGCAGCTGGAGCCCAACGGGAACGGAGGCACCGCCCGCCCCCACCGTCCCCCCCTCCCCGCTGCAGAGGCCGGGCAAACACGGCCGGGAGGGCGGAGGAGGTCGTGAGTGTTTACTCAGTCACGCACTTGGCAAGTCCCAGGAGCGAGTCGGCTCGGGGCCCCCGGCGCTGCCCCGGGGCACCTCAGCAGTCGTTCCCGGAGCCGTATTCGTCGGTCTGGTGGGTCGGTGGCCGCCTGGAGAGATGGGCTGATGGGCAGAGGGGGAGGCCCCCAGAAATGAGGACAGGACTCTAGAAGAGAAGTGACAGCCGGGGTGTAGCAGAGAAGGGGAGGAAGGGAACGGGATAGCGAGCAAAAGAAAGATGGGAATAGGAAAAAATGACAGGCACAGGGAGAGGGGAAAAAAAAAAGCAGGAGGGAGATAGAGAAAGAAGCAGCAGGGACAGAGGAAGAGAGGCAGAAAGAGGGAGTGGGAGCAGGATGGAGATGAAAAATAGCTCATATGGGCTGCGTGACAGATTTAAAAAGCACGGGGGCAGGCAGCAGGACAGAGCAACAGAATAAAGGAAGAGGGAGCAGGAGAGAAACTGGAGCGGGGGGGGAAGGACAGAGCAACAGAGGGAAAGAGGGTCAGAGGGCAGGACACTAGGACAAACTGACAAAAAAAGGGGCGAAGTGAGCAGCGCAGAGTGGTAGAAATGCAAGAAGGACAGAGGGACACGGACAGAGAGAATGATGGGGAGAAACACAGGGGCAGGGAGCAGCAGAGGCGGATGGAGAAAGAGCGATGGGGAGCAGGACAGAGTGCTATAAAGAAAAAACAGCAGGACAGGAATGAAGGAGTGAAACAAAAGGCACAATGAACTTTTTAAAAAGAAAAAAACAAGAGAGCAAAATAGTGATGGGGAACAGGCTAGAGATGGGGAACAGACATAACAAGACAGAAACAAGAAGCAACAGGAACCTAAAAAAAAATAATCTACATTCCTCCTCTCAGAATCCTGGAAAAAAAAGCCTGCCTATTGCTGCTCCAAAAGGAAAGGGATAAAATGTATGGGACTGTTGTTACAACAAGGTGACTGCTGTTATTGCTACTTGCTTTTCCTTCTTCATTAGGAAGTGTGCAGAGACTCTTCTTTTTCAAAGGCAAAATTAACTCTTGTTAATCTCAGCTGCTGAGATTTCCTAGTCAACCTTCCAAATAGAACTTTCTCCATGCTAGATGGAATGTCTGTATAGACATTTAGGAATTATTTTTCAAGTCTGTTTGCTTTCTTCTCAGATTAAAGGTTGCTATTTCTGCTTTCCCTTTCATTGAGTTGCTGAAGTAATTCTAGGTCTTCCTTTCCTCTTTCACCCTTCTCTCTTTCTACTCATCACACCCCACTTCTTTACACCATTCTCTCTTGACAGTCTGTTGGGCTAAGAAACCTTAACCCAGAAAGAAAACCCCCTTCACTGAGCTGGTGAATTGCAACTTGCTCGTCCCAACAAAGGTGTTTCTGGTATTAACACCTCTTGGAAGGCTGCTAGCAGTTAGCACAGCTTAATCCAGTCTCCTCTGTAGTGAGAGATCAATTTGTGCCAGAGCTTAGCAGCAGTGACTAAACTAAATGAAGCCTTAGGGTATGTGAATTGTACTTCAACCTTCATTTTTATCTATGGAAATGTAACTGGTAGATAAGGGAGTATAAGTAAAACTTTAACTACAGGATATGCTGTAACAAAACATAAGGAAATGTCTCAAGACACAGACAAAAGGGTTGCCTGGAGGCTGCCGGAGCAAATCAGAAGATGACAAGACCGCAGACTCTGTGAACAGGATTGCAGGAGCATAAGTGCCATCAGGAAATCAAGTGACCTATAGAGACTATAAAATCCAGTAACAATCGACAGGCAGGGTCCCTCTTCAGAGGCACCCAGCTCGCGCTGTACCTACTCTGGCATATTAAACATAGTAGAAGAAGGAACTTGATTCTTGTATTAAGGCAGAACCCAAGGACGAGACCCGTTGAGGTGGCATCCACATAATTCCTACCGTTGTCTGGACAGCAGTATAATTCCTACAGCACCTCTCGGTATTCAAGCTCCAGCCCCAGCAGCAACTTTTTTGTTGACTATAACTGATAACAGTGATAATGATAAATGTACTGCAAATGACCAAACACCTAATCTGGAGAGGAGCCAGACCTCTCCAGTGGTAAGGATTTCTCACTTAGTATGGAAATGGCTGAAGATGGAATCCAGTGAAGAAAAAAAAAATCATGTAAGAAAGATCTAAAGTTCTGACCTTTGTCAGGTCCCATTAAAACCTGTATATTAATGCCCCTGTGTGCGTGTGCAGGCACATACAAGTAAACAGAAATCCAAAAACTCGAGAACATTATCAGGAGCAGAAAGAAACCAGCTGTACCTGTCTGTTAAGGCACGTAAGGTTAGTGCAAGAGATACAAAGAAACAAAGTATTTATTGTTAAAAGCTTTTCTACGAATCACTTGGCATCATACAATGAAGATATGGTGGCTACAGAGCAGAGGGAGTCTGTGTCTCTCTCTCTCCCCCCTCCTGCCCTTTATACATGTATTTGCTCACTCTCACAAACCCACAGTTGCATTTTTTTTAATGGAGTTCCTTTCTTCAATGAGATTGGAAAAGGTGTTTATCATACAGGATCTGGCAGAACAGACACATCCTATTGAACAACAGAGCAGTTACAGAAAGGAGACCTCTCTTCAGGAAAAAAGAGCTTTCTTTTCCCCCGTCATCTATTTGCACTGCCATAAAAGGGTTCTCAACACAAAAACAGGCCAAAAAAACCCCAATACCTGACTAGCATTTTGGCAAAATTAGGAGCCCTAAGATATGCAGCAATATTGATATATGCACTAATGTTTTCACTCAGCTTCCACAGGATAAATTCTAAACAATGTGGTGTAAGAGAACTGCCAGCTACAACAGTGTCTGCACTACAACTACCAACCCTGCTAAGTCGAACAGCCGAATCCCTGTTGATAACAGTGGAAAATGTTTTGACAGTGTGTCTCAAAGTTATTTGCAGAACACTTGGTTCTGTCCTGCACGCCCATTTCCCAGGCAACATACAAGTCGAGACCGTCTCTCTCCCACATCTCTCTACACGTATACATACACACATGTACACAAAATACATGGACTCACGTGGACTGTGCTATTTCCAACAGTACTCTGCACATTATCCTGTGCTATGTCTTACTGGCACTTCTGTGGCACTCTGCTCCATCTTTTTGTTTTGTTTTCCACTGCTGTATTCTTCTCTCTATTCCATAATCAAACATTTGTTTTCCCTTTAATTTCTAAGAAACACTCGGTCTGAAGCACAAACGACTAAAAGTGTGTTTCAAACCTGTCAACACTTCAGCTCCAAGATATATTTCCCTTCTAATGGTACTCCAGAATTCTGTTTTAACCCTTTCCAAGTTTGATGCTATATTTTCTAACAATCTATATTATCATCTATACATTAACTACTTTTCTATGCACAGAATGTTTTTTCTGCAGTATGCACAGATTTGTATTGTACTGTGGCAGCAACTGAAGACCCCAAAACATCTTCTTGTCATCTTTTATGCACACAAAAAGACAACCATCCTGAACTTAAAATGGATTTATCATTCACCATCTGCCACAATTACATGCCTGTTCAGTACCACTGCCTTTCATTTTCGGACGCCCAAGCAGCATTTGGTCCAGTTCCTCCCGGTATTGCTCCATTATTTCTCTTCAAATACAATTTCTCTCTTTTGCAAACACACAAGCTTCTGGCTGCACTCCCAGAACAGAGGACAAGACTTCTCTCTGTGTCTCTTCAGTAAAAGGCCTGAACTGCTTCTGAACGCAGGGAAAAAAAGTTAAAATCTCAAATCACAGTTTAACCAAAGGAAAGACACCTGACAGCTATGCCTAAGACTCGCTGTCAGTGACCAGTCTTTATATGTACAGTAGGAATATGAACATTAACAATATATGAATTCTTATAACCCAATAAGAATTTAGATTTTTGGATTACCATCCTCAGTGCCATCTACGCACACACACACACTTCAGCCTAGTGTGGGTGCTTAACATAGTGCTTTCCAGTGATGGTTGTGAACACTGGGCAGCAACACCACATTAGTTTTGTTAATTAATTCTACAGAGACATTCTAAAAGCAGACTGGACTCCGTTATGTTGCCAGCTGTGGCACATGACTGAAATGTCTCAGTACAAATATCTGCCTCTTCAATGGGGAAGTTCTCAAAAAACTGAGTTCCCTGGCAGAACTCCTGCAGGCATCTACCCCAGTCCCATGCCCTTCTCACATCCTTGCATCTCATTCTCTGCATTTCTTATTCCTGGAGACTGAATGCATCCCCTGAATGTAGCTGCTCTGTTTACCACATATAGAAAAGAGTTTTACACACCGGACAGCATGCACACAACAGACACAGCAGCATAATAAATATGGAAGCACAGTAGCAGATGACCCCCACTGTTTTCCCTTCTAATGCTTGCTTGTAGTCCAATTAGTGGAGTCCTAAAGTAAATAAGATTTCAAGTAATTCACTGTCTGGCAGCCTCACAGCCCCTCACTATACTCAGCTTAAGACTGCAAGATTTCACGTTTTACTGTAAAAAAAAAGGTTTTAACACAAAAAAAGTTCTAAACCAAGCCATTCCTGGTAAAAGGTCTCAAGCAAAAGATACAGCTATGATTTTTCTTACACCAATGGTTTTGCATGACATTACTGCCATCACATGACTGCAATCAAATGTAAATTTTTCAAGACATCTCTGAACACAATGGACAGAGTAAAAGCTATGGTAATATTAGTGAAACCAGTGGTATTAAATAAAGGAGTGTAAGAGAAGACTACCTCTTCTGTGACTGGACAGAAAAGTTCGACTAAGAAATTGGCAAAGATAACAGAAAAGGACAATACCACAGCAAAATGTGTTATTCAGAAGAGCTGCCTCCCTTCCATACCATATGTGAATTTGACTCTCTTTCCGTGAAAGTGAAAGAAAGGCGATGAAAAGGAGTAACCTAGAAGAGGATTTTGAGTGCCACATCATCTGGATCAAGAGTTATACTTTGGCAGCTGCTTTTTGGACTAGAAATCATGTTGGGCCATGAATTACAAACTAGTCTATGCACTACAAAAAACGAGGGGGGGGAATTTAATGAAGATATCCCTGCTTCCAAGTAAATATGGTGTAAATTCCCATAGTCTGAATTTGTCATACACTTACAAAGAAGATGGTTTCCAAGGGATATGTTCTCTGTGCTATTTAAGGCTGATAGTGCTTTATAACTCAATAGCATCCTATATAACTAGTACGTATCATGTACGGGTGAACGAAGTAATTCAGAGTAAGAGGCAGTTCACCTATGATCAAAATGTGAGACCAATCCAGGGACTCAGTTAACATCTTTAAGTAAAGAGAAAACTGCCACTTTATATGAAGTTAAGCTTCTTGGATTCCGCACCAGCTTAACAATTAGGGACATTCTCAGTGCTGATCCCTACTGGCACACAGAGAACATTTAAGAAATCTTGTATTTTACATACGCGCTTATTGTTAGTATCTGCTGTTTTCAAGGCAGGTATCAGCAAAGCACCATTAAGTCATTTTCATTTTCTCAGAATGCCTCATTTCTTGCTTCAACTTCATCTTTGCTAACACCACTGATATTAAGGATGCCTAAGAAGCTCTTATCCTGGGGATAATTCCCTTCTCAGTACAGCACATTGATTCATACCCACCTAGTGATATGTAATTGAGTCTACCTTTCTCTGCAGGGGCAAGGAAAGAGGAAGTATTAGGGTTTGCAGGGGAAATGTCCCGACTATGCTTCTTTCTTCCAGAGTGGCTGTTCATTCCAGGAATGAAAATCCTCCTAGCTTGTTCTTTCACATGGTGAGATGGCTTCTTGCACTGGTCCAGCTGGAATAAAAACTCTATTCAGGAATATAAAGCATTCCACAGCTATAAAAACTACTATCTTGTCTAATTCCAGAAAATTTACTATTTGAGACTCTTAGTTAACATAGGATGAGAACTGCATTTATTTCTCTAAATCTGTAGTCTCCTATAACACTCATCTCAAACTCCCCCATCAATATCACCCATGATTCTATGCATAGCCCATTAGGATTTGCTGTGTAGTGTCTGAACTTTCCACTAAAATTTAATGATGTGCGTTGATGAATGAACCTTTAATCTTCTGTAACGCTGACACTTGTGCGGTGCTTTCTCTGGCCTGGAATGGTTTGAGACACCCCCCATGGGCAAGATTTTCAAGGGTCACTGTAAAGCTGGTGTTCTGACTGGTGTGTTGGTGGTACATTCTCATCCAGTCAGGAAGCAGGTCCATGTGTAACAGTGAGCTAAGTAACACTGAGAAGTCCACTGGTTTGGTGGTCGTGATGCCAATGGGATCTTGTGAACAGTACTTATGTGTTGCGCACTCCCAGAGATTGTTCCAGTTCCTGCCGGCGCTGCTGGATCTGAAAGAAAAAGAGAAACTGTACAGTTCAGCAGATTCAATTGTTCAGTGGCAGGAAGATTCATTTATAAGCCACCAGTGAGGATCATTCCTTCATACCTTGCAGTAGAAATATCTGCTCACAGCCTCTTGAGACCATGGCTCGTGATAAAATTCCGCTCTGCGTTCTTCCTCTGGGTTTCCAACTACATCAGTCATCACCTGTGACAAAAACAAAAACTTTTTTCACTATAGCTCTTCTACCATGTAGAGAAACATTCAGATTTACCTAGAATCAAAATTTGTCTAGATTACTACATTAGAAATGTTCAGGACTGTTCTCTAAGCCCAAGGCAAATGAACAACAAATGGCATGTGTGTTTACCACCAAAACAAGATGGTCGCATACAAACCGTGAACAGCTCCTAACCTCTGGTCCTCAGCTGTGCCAAGGAATAATTCTGGACACCGGCAGTTGCCCAGGTTAAGTGCCACAATCTCTAACAATTGAACTTCATGGACAGTTTAGTTCCAGTGCCCAGGAGAAGTTCCCCAGCACTGTTTATTCTACTAGCCTATGTATCCAAAGAACCTCAGTAGTTACCCATACACAGAGTAACAACTTGAAAATGTTAAGGTATTCACATCAGACTGAAGCACAACTCTATACCAGTGTTGACCTTATCTGAAAGCATATCTTACCTTGATTTCAAGGAAAGTTCTGATGGGGAAAGCACTGAGGAAAAATAACTCTATTGAAATGCGAGGAACAGAAAACCCTAGTAGTTCCAAAATGGCCAAAGGCCTGAGCTGATTTTTCAGTCTACGCAACTGCCAGGAGAGCAAGATTTGAAAAACCAACAAGTTGTTTAGGGAATTAGTGGATTGGACTACCTGAAAAACTGCCCTTAGGGACAAAGGAGTCAAACAGAGCTGGCAGCTTTTTAAGGACATTTTTGTCAGAGTGCTCTAAATTCCCATGCTTAAGAAACTGAGCAAGGAAAGCAGGAGACCAGCATGGCTCAGTAAGGACGTCCTGGTTAAACTAAAGTGTAAGAAGAAAATGCACAGGAAGTGAAAGTAGGGACACGTATCTTGTGAAGAATATAGAGATGCTGCCCAGATGTGTAGGGATGGGCTCAGTAGAGCTAAGACACAGCTGGAGATGAATTTGGCAAGGGATGCAAAGAATAATATGGGCTTTTACAGGTACGTTGGGCCAGAAAAGGAATATTAAAGAAAATGCACACACACACCCTTCCCCCGCCCCCTTCCCTGGTAAATAAGACAGGAGAACTGATGACAACCAATATGGAAAAGGCTAAGTTAATCAATAATTTTTTTTTGCCTCAGTTTTCAACGGTAATCTCTCTTTCCACATAGAATCGTAGAACAGTTTGGGTTGGAAGGGACCTTTAAAGGTCATCTAGTCCAATGCCCTGCAATGAGCAGGGACATCTTCAACGAGACCAGCTTGCTCAAAGCCCCGTCCAACCTGGCCTGGAATGTTTCCAGGGATGGGGCATCTACCACCCCTCTGGGCAACCTAGGCCAGTGTTTCACCACCCTTACTGTAAAAAATTTCTTCCTTATATCTAGCCTAAATCTTCCCTCTTTTAGTTTAAAATCATTACCCCTTGTCCTATCGCAACGGGCCCTGCTAAAAAGTCCGCCCCCTTCTTCCTGTAGGCCCCCTTTAAGTACTGAAAGGCCGTAATAAGGTGTCCCCGGAGCCTTCTCTTCACCAGGCTGAACAACCCCAAATCTCAGTCTGTCCTCACAGGAGAGGTGCTCCATCCTTCTGATCTTTCTTGTGGCCCTCCTCTGGATCTGTTCCAACAGGTCCATGCCTGGGGGAAAAGCTGGACATGAGCCAACAATGTGCCCACGCAGCCCAGAAAGCCAATCATACCCTGGGCTTCCTCAAAAGAAATGTGGCCAGCAGGTTGAGGGAGGGGATTGTGCCCCTCTACTCTGCTACCTAACCTGCAGTGCTGCCTCCAGCTCTGGGGTCCACAGTACAAGAAAGACATGGACCTGTTGGAGAGGGTTCAGAGGAAGCCATGAAAATGGTCAGAGGGCTGGAACACCTCTCCTATGAAGAAAAGATGAGAGAGTTGGGGATGTTCAGCCTGGTGAAGAGACGGCTGCGGGGAGACCTTATTGCGGCCTTTCAGAACTTAAAGGGGGCTTATAAGAAAGATGGAGAGAGACTTTTTACCAAGGCATGTGGTGACAGGTCAAGGGGCAATAGTTTTAAACTGAAAGAGGTAGGTTTAGATTTAGATGAGAGGGTGCAGCAGAGAGCTACCAAGATGATTAGGTGACTGGAACACCTCTCTTACGAAGAAAGACTGAGGGAATTGGGTCTCTTCAGTCTGGAAAAAAGACGGCTGAGGGGGGATCTTATCAACACTTATACATACTTAAAGGTTAGATGTCAGGTGGATGGGGCCAGGCTCTTTTCGGTGGTGCCCAGGGACAGGACAAGAGGTAACGGGCGCAAACTTGAGCACAGGAAGTTCCACCTAAACATGAGGAGGAACTTCTTTCCCCTGAGGGTGGCAGAGCCCTGGTACAGGCTGCCCAGAGAGGTGGTGGAATCTCCATCTCTGGAGACATCCCAAACCCGCCTGGATGCATTCCTGTGCAACCTGCTCTAGGTGACCCTGCTCTGGCAGGGGGGTTGGACTAGATGATCTCCAGAGGTCCCTTCCAACCCTATGATTCTATGATTCTAGATACAAGGAAAACTGTTTTTACAATGAGGGTGGTAAGACAGTGGTAAGACACTGGAACAAGCTGTCCAGAATAGTTGTGGATGCCTCATCCCTGGAAGTGTTCAAGGTCAGGTTGGATGGGGCTTTGAGGAACCCAATGTAGTGGAAGATGTCCCTGCCCATGGCAGGGGAGTTGGACTAGATGATCTTTGAAGGTCCCTTCTAACCCAAACCATTCTATTGATTCTATAAAAAAACCCCCAACATTCTGATGAGTAAGTCTCCAGCATCACAGAAATCAATTGTAAATATAAAATTATTGGTATCTTTTGCAGAGTAATATTATGCAGTCACAATTCTGATGCCAGCAGGGCAGAACATTATAGAAAAGACCCTTCTGGAACTGGTTGTCAGTCACAGAGAACACTGAACAACTGTTCTATGTATGCAGCTAGAGAAGCTCCACAACACCTTAGTTTGCAAGCTCTTCAAGCTAAAGGCTGTTTTATTTAAACATTCTTTCAGATGCCTGTCCCCATTTTGAATACAATATAAATCATCATAATCATAATCTTAGCAGTAGATTTTTGGAAGACTATTGACTACAAACTAGACATATATGTTTGAAAGACACAACAATTTTATTAAAACAATTTAATGGATTCATTAATACAATTGGTTTGAGGCACCCGAGTTAAAAACACAAAGTGTGAAACTTTATGAGGAACAAATCATTCATTTTTGCAGTCAAAAAACTGAACTTCTTTACATTCCAATTCTTGGGTATCTCAAAGCTAAACTCAAAGGCAGATGATACTTAATCTGCCTGTTTCTTACATAAGATTAAATTATGAACTAAGAAAACACCCAAATTGTGTTACTGTACTACAGGATGCTCCTGATGAATTTTATATAGCTTTGATTTCATTAAGTACACCAACACAGCCCTGCGCTTCGATCTTACTGTCTGATCACAAGTTCACCTACCACCCCCATTAAGCACCACTGTTCCACTGGAAGTGGAATACAGCATAAACTGTCTTTCCTGCATACTTTCTGCTCTGGGATTGCAGTACTCCACTCATTGTCTGTCTTCCACAAATTTTCCATCCTGAATGTTTTAGCTTTATACTCTGTATACATTTAGATAAAATTCTTACATTCTGCTTCCACTATTCATTCTTCTTCAAACCTCAGCTCACCTTAAGATCCCTACTTTGGGACCGAAGAAGGTCTTGGATGTACCCTTTGGGATCTTTGGAGAAACTCAGCATGAAATCACGTTGTATTTTTAACTGATTTATGGATTCGATTGTCTCATGAATCTGACAGAAAAAAAAACAAAGCAGATGTTACTTAATTCCTCCCATGCTCCAGTGACCCTAAGTTCAGCCCCATTAGCATCTTCGTCCTTCTTGTAATGTACAAAGGTGACAATTCTACACCGCAGACTGGTGCAGGTTCCCATGGGTTTTTCCCTTCAAAGAGGGAGTTAACCACAATCCTGCAATTACATTTTGGTTTCACCTGTACTTCTGTAATACAAGTATGTACAAGATTCTTCTTCGCTTCCTGTGTTGAACTACTGGATGGTATGCTACATACAATACTGAAAAGCTAAGTCATGTCACTGCATAATGTAGTAATTTCTGGTGTATAATCAGTCTTTCTGCCAAGTCTGGGATTTTTCAGGAAAGGTGCTGTATAAATATGTCTTTAAACAGTGCCCAATGCAAGAAAGCAGTTATTCCCCTGGTTAATCATCATCATATCTTCGATACCCTGCTGTGATCCTTAAAATTTCTAGTAACTGCCTGATCAAGTCCATGTTAAACAAACTCACATAACAGCCATGACTTGTAGACTTTTCCTTATGAGAAACCCTATTAAAGTCACAATGGCTGCAAAAAGGAGTGTGAATAATGAGAAATCAGGAGTATGAAAGGTTTATAGAAAATGAGTCATATCTTCAGAAATATTATGAAAGAAATTAACATTAACCAGCAGGGAAGAATGAAGACTCCAAAGAGAAGTCAAGGTCCTATAATCATCCTGGATAACAGAATCAAGTATGATCAATGGGAGGACAGTTCCTGAATCATTTGCACATACACACACAGAAAAGCAAACTTCTGCTACCCTGTTCCTCTAAAATTCCAGTTTGAGACTGTAAACTTACCGTGTTTAATTTTGTTTATACATCTATTTTGCCAAACAGCTAATGTGGCCAGGCACATGGGAAAAAATAATCTTCCCCTGATCTGGCTATGCCATCAAGGCCACTAGTGTAGGCACGGCTATATGGTATATTAGCAGAAGAGAGCTGCTGTCAACTTAAAAATCATTCCTTATTTGGGAAAATTATGTATCCACGCTGGTGAGAAATCTGTTGGCATGCACCGAGTTTCCACTAGAGGACTCTCTGGCCGCACAGCAATAGACGGTACACATGGTAACAATGCAGCAGTCAATGCCTGTCTACCCAGAAGTGCCTTCAGTAACCTCACTAATCACAGCTTACCCCCTGCTGTAGCAAATGCTCAAAAAAGAGGCGATACAGACACGGGGAAAAGTGAGCTGGACTGGAAACAGAATAATCCTATGGATGCTGCATGCAAGCCTATGTAGGCTGGGAACCAACTGGCCGGGCAGCTGCCCTGCCGAAAAGGACCTTTCTCAAGAGTCATAAAACAAAAGATGCTGCAACAGTTACCAGAATCCATAGCATTTCCAGTGTCCAAACCCCCTTTAAAATCGCATGAAGACCAGAGTTTAACATATTTTTTTGTATCAGAGGTAAACAAACAGAAACTGGGCCTAACTGTATGTCACATAAATCATCTCTGGAGCACGATGTCACACCTCTTCTTCTTCCCTTGCTCTGAGAAGCTGCTTTTGCTTATCCCTTACCAAGTCAAACCGGCCATTTACACATGTGCCAAACACTGGCTAACAGTCCCCATGACATGAACCCCTAATACAGCCTGCAGAGCTCAGCACTGCCGTAAGACAGATACTATTATTTGAAGTGCACGATTCTCTTTCAGTAACACCAAAAACAAGTCTGCCAAACTGCTCCAAGTGATTTTTCTGCCGTGCATTTTCCATATTTTCACCTACTGCAGAGAGCTGTTCTGCAACTGTGCATGCACAAAACACATCTGGAGTATGAGATTCTCTTAGCTTTGCCTTGTAGCAATTTAGCAAGATACCATGACCTCTCAATAATACGTTACAGTCAAACAGTTCAGATGATTCTTGAATGCCAGGGGACTCATTATACTACCTGTGAAACTCTGCTTCTATCACCTCGACAACAGTGTCAGGCCCTGGATCACATCCTAAGCGGGAATGCCACTCTCCCCTCTGTACTCCCATTGCATGTGGCTGATTCATCCCTTGAAAGCACATCCAACAGAGAAGTCCTTGTCTCACAATGTTACTGTCTTTGACGTGTGCCACCAAACCCACATGAAGGAACACAATGAGTATATATGCCAAGTGATACTTTACTCCTGGGATAGTACCTTGTTGTCCAATGCTGTAATCTCCTGTTGGTTAGCTGTTGAGAGAAGAAAACTACTCATCTGTCCCTTTAATGGGTCTTCAACTTCTACGTCTATGTCATAACAAGCCGTCTTCTTCTGATCGTTGGGGTCAACACTATGGAGAGTGTAACAGAAGATCATGAGAACTGCCATAATGAATCAGAATAAATACCCCTCCATCCCAGAATACGCTCTTTGATAAAGCCTGTTGCAGATGCTGTGGGAAGAGTTTAAGAACAGGGTATCTTTATGTATTTGGATATCCTAGTATATCCTCTCATCTTTCATCAGTCTGAATTCAGAGACTTTTAACCTGGACGTTTTGTCCAGATCATCAACTTTAATAGGTACTAATGGACCTAGTCTTCATTAAATTGTCTAGCATCTTCCTGAGATCTGTTGTAACTCTTGGCCTACAAAACAGTTCCCAGTGGTAAATACCACACTGGTAAGGTCTCTGCTCGACTGCATCTTTTTTGAGATAGGGTAAGTAGAACTGTACACTACCATTCTGGATGTGAGCACACAATGACATTTTATTTGGTTCTCAGTTCCTTCTCTAATAATTCCTAGCACTGTAATTGTTTTGGCAGCTATGCAGCATTGTAATGATTCCCAGCTACTTCTTAAGAGATAGCAGTGAATTTGGGGACCACCAGTTTGTAAAGTTGCCTCCTTAATTCCTCAAAGAATACAGCCAGTCATGCCTTCGTGTTACAGAAGCTATATTGACTCTTCCCCAATATATCACATGTCTATTAACTACATTCTCTACTGCACTTAGTACCAACTGGCTACCAATATCCAGGATTCATGGTTTTGGCATCACATTAGCTAGTTACTACCCCTCTGGTACTGAAGGATATTTCGGTAATAGGTAGCACATTGTATAGAATCATAGAATCATCTAGGTTGGAAAAGACCTTTAAGATCACCGAGTCAAACATAAACCTAACACTGCCAAGTCCACCACTAAACCATGTCCCTAAGTGCCACACCTACCTGCCTTTTAAATACCTCCAGGGATGGTGGTGACTCAGCCACTTCCCTGTGCAGCCTATTCCAGTGCTTGATAAACCTTTTGGTAAAGGCATTTTTCCTAATATCCAATCTAATCCTGCCCTGGTGCAAACTGACTGCTGTTTCCTCTCATCCTGTCATTTGTTACTTGGTAAAAAGGACCAACACCTGCCTCGCTACACCCTCCTTTCAGACAGTTATAGAGAGTGAGAAGGTCTCCCTTCAGTCTCCTTTTCTCCAGGCTGAACACTCCCAGCTCCCTCAGCCGCTTGTGCTCCAGACCCCTCACCAGCTTTGTTGCCCTCCTCTGGACCCGCTGCAGCCCCTCAATGTCTTTCTTGTCGTAAGGGACCCAAAACTGACGACAGTATTTGAGGTGCAGCCTCACCAGTGCTGAGTACAAAGGGACAGTAGTTGGTAGTTAAGCAATTTCATGAGACTCCTGCATGAAAAAAACATATACCACTCCTCATTTAGCGTGCGTTAAATTTATTTCTATTTGATATCTTGGTGTGATAAAGTTTTTCAAATACACTTTTTCTTCCACCTGCCCTCCAAAACCCATACTACACAGGTATGGGACCTTCCCTAATCTCTAAAGCTAACACTGAATAAAAGAATGAATTTTGATTTTCTGATCTGACTTTAGGCAGCTTATTGTCTTCCAAGACCATTTTTTTAAATCTTATTAATTTCTCAGTTTCAATAGCAGGCTTCCTACTTCCAATATATTTCAACCAATCTTATTATTTTCTTTTTCATCTTTAACAAGCTAAATACCGGTATTTTTCTTTGGCTTGTCCCATCCTAAATTTGTATTTAATTTGTTGAGGTTTATACTTAACATCTGCTTTCTCTTTATCTTTAAAGTTTTTTATCAAGAAAACAGTTTTTCAACCCAGTAGTCGGTAAATACTGGGCACCTATCATGGTGGGATTCTGTTATAGACCACCCAACCAGGATGAAGAGGCAGACAAAATATTCTATAAGCAGGTGGGAGAAGTCTCACAGTCAATAGCCCTTGTTCTTGCGGGGGACTTCAACTTACCAGATACCTGCTGAAATACAATACAGCAGATAGGAAACAGTCTAGGAGGTTCCTGGAGTGTGTTGGGGATAACTTGCTGACACAGCTGGTGAGGGAGCCGACTAGGGAAGGTGCCCCGCTGGACCTGTTGCTTGTGAACAGAGAAGGACTTGTGGGGGATGTGACGGCTGGAGGCTGTCTCAGGCACAGCAATCATGAAGCGACAGAGTTTTCGATTCTTGGAGAAGTAAGGAGGGGGTCAGCAGAACTGTCACCTTGGACTTATGCAAGGCGGACTTTGGCCTGTTTAGGAGCCTGGCTGTCAGAGCCCCTTGGGAGGCAGTCCTGAAGGGCAAAGGAGGCCAGGAAGGCTGGACATTCTTCAGAAGGAAATCTTAAAGGTTAAGGAGCAGGCTGTCCCCATGTGCCAAAAAAATGAGCCAGCAGGGAAGACGACCAGCCTGGCTGAACTGAGAGCTTTGTCTGGAACTCAAGGGAAAAAAGAGCGTCTATGACCTTTGGAAAAAGGGGCAGGCAACTCAGGAGGACTACAAGGAGGTGGTAAGGCTACGTAGGGAGAAAACTAGAAGGGCCAAAGCCCAACTAGAACTTAGTCTGGCTACTCTGTAAAAGATAATAAAAAAATGTTTCTATAAATACATTAGCAACAAAAGGAGGGCTAAGGAGAATCTCCATCCTTTATTGGATGGGGGGGGAAACATAGTGACAAAGAAAGGATGAGGAAAAGGCTGAGGTACTTGATGCCTTCTTTGCCTCAGTCTTTAATAGTAAGACAGTTGTTCTCCAGGTACCCAACCCCCTGAACGGGAAGACAGGGATGGGGAGCAGAATGAAGCCCCCATAATCCAGGGAGAAATGCTCAGTGAACTGCTACACCACTTAGACACACACAGGACTATGGGGCCGATTGGGATCCACCCAAGGGTGCTGAGGGAACTGGCGGAAGTGCTCACCAAACCATTTTCCATCATTTATCAGCAGTCCTGGCTAACCGGGGAGATCACAGTTGACTAGAGGTTAGCAAACATGATGCCCATCTACAAGAAGGGCTGGAAGGAGGATCGTGGAACTTCAGGCCTGTCAGTCCAACCTTGGTGCCGGGGAAGGTTATGGAGTGCCACCAGACAACATGTACAGGACAAACAGGGCATCAGGCCCAGTCAGCATGGGCTCATTAAAGTCAGGTCCTGCTTGACTAACCTGATCTTCAATGGCAAGGTGACTTGCTTAGCGGATGAGAAAGAGTGTAGATGTTATTTACCTGGACTTTAGTAAAGTCTTTGACACTGTTTCCCACAGCATTCTCCTGGAGAACGCTCACGGCTCGGATGGGCATACGTTTCGCTGGGTGAAAAACCATCTGGCTGGTCAGGCCCAAAGAGTGGTAGTGAATGGAGTTAAATCCACTTGGGGCCGATCATGAGTGGTTGTTCCCCAGGGCTCAGTATTGGGGCCAGTTCTTTCTAATATCTTTATGCCCAGGTGACCAAGAAGGCCAGTAGCATCCGGGCCTGTATCAGCAATAGTGGGGCCAGCAGGACCGGGGCAGTGATCGCCTCCCTGTACTTGGCACTAGCGCTAACACAGAGCCAAGGCCTTTTCTGCTCCTCACGCCGCCCCGCCAGCAACGGGCTGGGGGGCACAAGCCATTGGGAGGGGACACGGCCAGGACAGCTGACCCCAGGGATATTCCATACCATATGACATCACGCTCAGCAATAAACTAGTGCTGGGGCAGGGGGGACACTGCTCAGGGACTTGCTGGGCATCAGTTGGTTGGTACTGAGCAATTGTTTTGATTTGCATTACTTTTCTTTCTTGGGTTTTATTTCTTTCTCTTTGTTTTTTTCTTATTTTTATCTTTGTGGGGTTTTTTTATTATTATATTTTATTTCAACCATTAAACTGTTTTTATCTCAGCCCGTGAGTTTTCTCACTTTTACCGCTCTGATTCTCTTCCCCATGCCGCAGGGGGGAGCGGGCAAGCAGCTGGGTGCTGTGTTTAGCTGCCCGCTGGGGTTAAACCACCACAAGCAATTGGCAAATTGTTTCAGCGACTGACTACATTCACTGTTAAAAACTGAATGCAGGGGGCCAGAGCAGAAGGTCTGTCAGAGTCCGCTCAAAGTTCAACTGGACTAGTCCCCAAGGCATCCTGATATAATTTGAACCTGCTCTGAGTTGGGAGGGGGGAGCTCGAGATGCCCAGCAGCAATCCCTCCTACCGTACATTATTCTGCGATTTTATGAGTCTAAAAATGACTTCCTTTAAATTTAGTGCCAAACTTCCAGATTTATTTTAGCTTAGCTTGAGACTGTAAAGATTCTATTGCAAAAGTATTCCCTATTGTCAGGAAATTAATACTTCCCCTTTCCACAGCATTATGTCAGTGCAGTGTAATGCTGTCAGGTGCTGTGTGATGCCCACAGCGTATCAGAGAATGCTACTATACACAAGGTCCTGCTCTTTAGCTTTTATCTCACAGAAAACATACTGCCTCCAGAACCTCTTTGCCATCTCTCTGCCCCTGGAAACATAACCATCAGTTCCTTGTCATTTTTCTCCAAGACAATGATTATGTATATCTGAGGACCTCAGCTTTTTTTGGTCCATCAAACAGGTCACTGAGTTGTCTTCAATGACAGTATATACACAGCTATCAATCTATCAAGCAGGTAGTCAACCTGCTTTTTGATCACTCCATTTTATATATTCAAATGAATTGAAAAGCAAATTTTATTTTGATAGCCTATGTAATATTTAAATTTCTTATTACATACATTACAAAATTAAAATAAAGAACCCAATTTTAAGCATATTCAGAAATATTTGTTGTCAATATTCTGTAGAAAATCAAATCACTATGCTCAATTAAAAATAATCTTTAAACACCCAGAATCAGAGTTTTGACCAAGACCACACAGGAACTTGGGAAAGACTGAAATATCTTAACAGCAAGGTCGCAATCCCCGAAGTCTCTTTATCCGCCCCCCCCACCCCGCCCAAGCTGTCACTTAAACATGGAATGTGCTGGAAGTGCTCTAGGTAGTCAGAAGTTGTGTTTTGTCTACTATGCCAGAAATACATCTGTTTTGACAAGGATGCCAGAAGCTCAGTCTTGGTCACAATGGCCTTCTCTGAATCGAGGCATTCTTTACTGTAAATCTCTTGACATCTCTGACCAGCTGTCGTTCTTGGAATAAGGCTAACACCCAAACAGCTGACCCAATCCCAACAAAGCATGCATCTGTGGAAACTGTAATACTGTTGTACATTTTACATAATAACTCAGTGATTACAATCATTGCCCATGATGTATGATATCTTACTTCAATTCCTTTTTTCCGCTATAAAGTGGACTCAAACTCTCATTCCTCTCCCCTTAGGAAAGAAACCTGACCAACTCTCTCAATGGTATTCTAGTAGGGATAAAAATGATAAGGAGTTCTGCATACTCCTAGAGAATTGGTGCCAATCTATTGAAAATAATTCAGAATTATTATAGACCAGAATGACACGGAGAATGAACACAACGGCAAAGTCCAAGGTACTCACCTGGAAGTGAGTGACTGGAATCTGGTCCCTGCTACTGTAGCTGTTTCTGTATTTCATATAGTGAGAGTTTTGCACACGACAGTGCTGAACTGACTGACCAGCTTACCTGATGATATGGTTTATCACTATAGGGTCTGGTGGCAGCAGCAGGTTAGTGAGTCTCTGAGGAATTTCAGAAAACTTTAGCCGTGGACAGTCAAAGATCTGGAATAAAATAAAGAAAGTTATCCTTGTCCAAAACCTAACTTGCAATTAAATGAGAAAGTAAGAAATAAATAGTTCAAAAGTACGGTGATTTTGAAAGCTATAATTCTGGCTCCTTGCACAGAATGAATTTTTGGTCACTTCTGTCCCTGTGAATCGCTGCTGTACTTATAGTCTGGGCTGGCTGGCAGAGGCATCTGATGACAACAATTTTAGGGGTCCCACTTTTGGCTTAGTTGCTGAAGGGCAGAGGCCACTTTAATGTGACATCAAGATCAACTGTATCGATGATGAGAGAGAAGCGAACGCTTCCTCTCTCACTAAGGGTTTGCAGCAGCATATTGTAAAGAAAGCACTATTTATTTATTTTTTTACCAGAGGAAATATAAAAACAGTTTGCTTTTTTTTCCCAAGGCATGCTTCCTGCAATATTTTATGCTAAAGAAACATACGAGAAAACATTTTTGTATTTTAAAACCATTTGTAATTTTTTTTTTTTAAGATTAAGGGGAAAAAAAATCAATATGGTTTTATTTATTTTTAACCAAAACCTAAACATCCTCTTGGAAGGGATACACTCCTTTCCAATCAACATCTCATGGTTACCTTTTCTTTACTATGCTCCAGGAGTTAAATATGTATTGAATTCAGAAAAAAAAAACAATTTGAAAAGGACCAAAATCTGTAGTTTTTGGGAATTTTCTGTGAGTAATTGCAATATGTTGCCATGATTCTAGAACCACTCCTTACACCTGGAGTTTTCAGAAATGCAATTACTACAGCCGTTCTTTTTCGCACTGGGACTTTTAATACTCTGAACAGGTGAATAGGCTGTTCTCTAAAGACATTCCATTTAAACTGACAGAGTATCTTCTAAAATCCATAATTTTCTGGAGTGAGGGAATCTGGTAGAAAAAATACCCAGAAGCCAGCTCTGGCTTTTAAAATACCTTTGGACCTTTTTTCTTGCTTTTGCTTGTAACACAGTGGATTTCAAATCTCCCAGTTGACGTAAACAGTATTTCGAAACAGAAAAGGATCCTTCTGCATCAACTCTAAAATCTGTCTAATTTGCTGGACTTACCTGCACCCAGGAACTCAGCCAGCTAGTTTCTAAAGAGCAAGGAAGTAACCAAATCTACTGAGTCTGCAACTCGCTGTTTATTTCAGTTCTGAATTCTGACACTTGATAGAGATGACTGTGGAATTCCTACTCAAAATCTTTGCATACAAAGCTCCATCCAATGTACTGTCACCACTGGCTCAACACTCATGTCAAACTCCTAACGTGGATGCCCACTAAAACATTACTCATTTATTAAAACTGCCAGTACTTTCCCTAAACAGGAGTATGTCACAAACCTTACCCTCAGGTACTTTCGACATAAATTAGGTAAGCCTGAAGCTACAGAAAAACAAATCCAATTAAGATAGTGATTGCTCAGAGAACATTACCTTTACAAAATAAATATAATCTTATTGACAGAAAAGGTGAAGATGCCTTGAAGTGGCTTCTTGGTTAATTCTAGAGTTCACCGTGAAAGACAAAAAGTCTTAATGTGCTACTTTCAAAACATCGTGCAGATCATTGAGGGAATTTTATAATCTGAAGTAGAGTTAGGACAAAATAGCTTTTCTAAGTATATCTTCCATGTCTTTTGCCCTTCATATAAACAGGGAAAGAGGAGGGAAGAAAACAGGTCTACATATGAATTGGCAATCAGAATCAGCAGATTGTTTCACGTTTCTTAGTACAAAATGATGCATCAGGGGGAAAAAACAGTAAATCAATACAGTGAAACAATTAGAGAAAGTCCTTCTTCTGTAAACAACTTATCTGGGAGCGCTGAATGTGTCAAACACCATATGTGTTTTTTTGACAACCCTAGCACATAAGGAGGGTGCTTATTATATTAGTTGTAGTGACTGTTGAAAGCCTACGTACTAAAGATACTAAAGATACCGTAAATCATTAAGAGAAGACGAAAATCAGTAATTTTCATCCATCCAAAATTTGCAGATGGATATTATAGCTTGCCTCTAAAGAGCTACTGTGTCCAAAAAGGAGTTACCTGCTGGAAGTACTTATCACAGTTAATGTATTCCTTATCATGGGAGTCTTGCAGCTTATTTGTTTTGATGTACTGCCAGAGAGCCTGGATGATGGCGGATCGGGTCTGTGTGTGTATCCCCAGCAAACGGGCTAATCGCGGGTCCAGCTTAAACTGCGGAGGCTGTGACAGAAAGAGAAGGAGATGGAGATGGCAATAGAAAGAAAAGCAGATAGATACACAAGCATGAAGTTTCAGCTTTAATTCTCGGGGGACTCTGTTCCTCAGGAGAAGCACCCCATTCAATAGCAGAGATTGCAAAAATACGAGTTGCTCAGATATGTACCAATGTCAGTGTCCTGGAAGAACTATGTCTAGGGTTTGAAAAGAAAGAGGGACACTCTATGTGCTATGCACATGGTCTACCTGTATCACATGCTTTAGATAATAACTCACATGCAGACTCAGGAAAGAATTTTCCTTTTCAACATTGATGCATAATTTGACCTTAGGGAGTGGGAGAAGAAAAAGAATGGTCCTTCCGCTGAACTGGAAGGTTAACCACAGATAGAGAGAATGAAGTCAGGATGATGCTTCTACTGTTGCTAATAACTGCTCGGCTGTCTCACATGAACAAAGTGTGCTGGAACTCCTGTTTTTCATGCATGTTCGCACCATTCTGCTGCATACCAGAAAATCTACCGAACTAGTCAATGGAATGTATTTCTTCTCCCGACCTCTGTGATAGAACTCTTCAACTACCCCGTTCTGCATCTCTAGCAATATATGTTCCTTGGATACCTTGGAATTCGGTGCGTCATCAAGTGTCTACACGTACAGAAGGTTAATATTTGCCACGTTATTATGCAAGGATTACTCTGTTGGGTGCTAGGTCACCCAAAACTAGCTTTATAACAAATTGAAACTTAACGATAAGAGAGCATCTATTTTGAAGCATAAATTTATAATAACGTTGAGCATAACAAACATCATTCTATTGTCTTAACAATAAAGATTCTCACTGGCTATATCAGCATTTCAGTTAGCTCATACGCTCCCTAAAATTAGTAAATTTTTCTCTCTGTTAACATAAAATGGAGCGTACTTATCCTGGAGAGATGCTATTTGCATGGAGGGGAAAGAGAAAGGCACAGAATGAGTTCTTAAAGTTATACAACCAAAATATGTCTGAGATAACTGCCATTGAAAAGGGAGATCCCACCTCCTCTCAGCAGTGCATTTCTATCCATTTCCTTAAGAGAGCAACATTTCTTTCAGGGATGGTTTCAGTCATATTAGTGAGCTCCACAGCTGCAAATCTCCATTGTTTGTGCCAAGAGAACGGAGACTGTCGCAGTGCACACTCACAACTGAAATGAAAGTGGTTTTTTGGAGCAGCTCAGCCTTACAACAGCTTAAAACAGTTTGAAACTGTGCCCAGGAACCTCCTTTATATATTCTATCCCAAAGTAGAATAACCTAATTTTGCCTGTTGGGTTTTTTGTTCGTTTGTTTCCTATGACTGGGATCAGGGAACTGATTTGGAAGTAAGTTTTGTTAGCTTTCAAATGGATCAGTTCCCTGACTTGTTTGTGTTCAGCCCACAAATACCACTAATACAATAGAACTAATACTGACAAAAGGGGGAAACAGGAATGCCTAACAAGGCCTAAGAGTAATGGCAAGTCTCACCCTTGCAGGGCAACGTTGTCTTATGACAGATTTGGGTGAGAATGTAACCAAAACTTAACAAAACAGGAAAGCTGTGTAGCCTGCTCTCAAAAAAAAGGTTGCGACAGCTATTCAGGTACCACTAGCAAAAGCCACTCCTTTGACTTTCTGCACAGGACCACACACATAACTCGTATGCTAATTATCTGACTGTTGTCCAAGAAGCCCGAGAATAAGCCAATGCTTATTCTTTCTGCAGGTGGGCAATAAAAATACTAATTATCATAGTGCCAAGAAAAATATTTTGCTAGAATATAATAGAATGTAATAGAAACTTGATGTGTCCCCGTTACATTTTAAATAATCTGTCAGTTTGGTCAGTTCTGAGTCCAAGTATACTGTTTTTTGATATACGCGACAGGATGAATTTGCTCTGTTGCACAATGTCCCAATGGCGGTATTTTCCAAGCCAAAAGCAGTGCACTGACCTGGTAGTCCAGCATGAGGAGTAACGTGCACCGCACGCTGACATCACCAGGTCTCTTCACCTGGAAACCATCCGTTTCCTGGGTTGTGGGAGTTCTGTGCCACTGCCAAAGGAAAAAACCAAGTATGACAGTCAGTCATTTTTTCAGTGATGTCCAATGAGGTGTATCTTGCACAGTACACCATGGAAGAATAAGACAAGTACAAGCCTTCTGAAGATCTTGCAATTAAAAAAAAACAAAACAAAACACACCACGACAAAACCCCCCAAATCATCACAAACTGCTCTGCTGTTAGCATGCTTTACATGCTAACATGAAAAATGCACACAATTTTTTCATCATTTCATACATTCTGTTCTAAGATGTGCACTACATCACTACTACATCTATGTTTTTAGACTATATCGATTCTGTTAGTAAACATCCTTAAAAAGAATGGAATTTTGAAGACTTTGAAAAATACCTTAAATGAGATAATGAAGGCAAGCTAACTTAAACAAGGTGGACAACAAGCACATAGCTGTTTATCTGTGTTTGGATTGGGTTTGTATGCATTGGGTTTGTATGCAAAGGGTACACAACCTTCTTACCTCCACAAGATGGTTGTCAGGTCCATAAAGATCTTTGTCCAGTTCAATAACCAAACTCTTAAAAAAAGACGAAAACTTCCGTTTCTGTTTGCTGAGCTGTACAATCAGAAGAAACAGAAATGTTCAAGGCTGCGTATATTAGCTTGTGTTCTATGCTTCCTTCTCAGGCTTTCTCTTTCTCTTGAACATTAATTTCCATATAGACCACAAGTGTGATCAATCTAATTGAGTTTTCCCTCTGACAAATGCAAGGTAAAATGCAAAAATCTCAACAGTGGTGGAACAGCGCACACTTAAGGGAAGAACTCCTTGACTCTCTTAATGTTATTGAAAAGGACTGGCTTGTAACATGAACATGGCACATATGAGAGCGGGCCACAAGGATGCTCTGAGGGCTGGAGCCCCTCTGCTGTGAGGACAGGCTGAGAGAGTTTGGGGGGTTCAGCCTGGAGAAGAGAAGACTCCAGGGAGACTTTATAGTGGCCTTTTAGTACTTAAAGGGGGCTTATTAGAAAGATGGGGACAGACTTTTTACCAAGGCCTGTAGTGACAGGTTAAGGGGCAATGCTTTTAAACTGGAAGCGGGTAGGTTTAGATTGGACATAAGATATTTTTTTACTCTGGGGGTGGTGAGCCCCTGGCCCAGGTTGCCCAGAGAAGCTGTGGCTGCCCCATCCCTGGAGGGGTTCAAGGCCAGGTTGGACGGGGCTTGGAGCAACCTGGGCTGGTGGGAGGTGTCCCTGCCCAGGGCAGGGGGTGGCACTGGGTGGGCTTTAAGGTCCCTTCCCACCCAAACCAGTCTGTGATTCTAAGGCCACTGTATACCTTTTAACAGTTTGGGTTTTTTGATGAATGCTAATTTCTTCATCTGATTTATCAGATGACAGTGAATTTTACAGAATAATCACACAGTAAGTGCAATTATTTCCTTTTACATTTTGCCTTTTCATTTAATTATCAGTATTAACTGTTTACTACGCAGCTCATACTGTCTAAATTAAAAACTGGGAGGTCTATAATCACATAATCTGAATTTCCATAGAATACAGTCCACAGAATTTCCATTATTTTCTTCTTATTTAATGCAGAAAATCTTTTAGAAATACATCCTCCTTTGATTTAAAATTTGCCAGTAATTGAGAAGCTATTTCGTTCCAGTAAAGAATCTTTCTTTATTAGAATATACGCTCTAATTTCTAAACTGAATTTGTCTAACTTCAATTTCTAGATGTTGCACTTCGTTACCCCTTCATCCTCCAGCAAGATGATGATTCTGATTCATGTACAGTTATCTCCCGACACAATGACATGCCTCAAAAGCCTTGCCTTCTCCATACACCACACACGCATGTTCTCCACCTGTTTATCCTACTAAATACTTAGCTTGTGAAGTCTATTCAAATAGGTCACACCTTTATTAGGGAAGTCCAGCTTTCCCCAAGGAAAGCTAAATCCATCACTGAGGTTTCTGAGGACTTCAGAATGATAAAATTTTTCTTCCGTCCTTTCTCTGACCATCCATACATCTTCCTGTCCTCCCTCAGAATATGAACTACTTGCTTTTCCTTGTTATCGTACTCTTCACAGGATGCAATGCCTGCTGTAGGCCTGACATCCCACCTCTTGTGACCTGAACCCTGACGTATCTTTTAAGGGAATCATCTCAACCCTGTTCTCTCCACCTCCTCCCACCTGTCCTGCCCTTAAGTCTGCTCCATTTCCCACTGTCCTCCCTGCCCCTCCCCAGCATCCCCATTATGGCCTTATCCCTCTCTGAGGCTGGACATGGCACCTTCCTGGCAGCCACAAGCCAACACTACGATTCAGAGATGCCTTGGCTGAGTTGATGTCCCCAGTAAAGTCAACCACCCCACAGGACACTCTCTGGAGCCCCACCAGCCCCAGTGAAGCACAGGTAAATCATACGTCATCCAGGAGCTTCCCCTCCACTCGCAGCTCCCACGAAGCAATGCTGCCATCAGAGTCATCAGCATCAGATTTTGCAGGATTAAATGTGTTGGAGATGTAAAGTCTCAGTTTCCGCTTTTGCTGTTACACAAACAGAGAAAAGAAAAGTACACATCCAGTCTAAGTCCAAGACCTGAGGAAGTCACAGGAAAGGGGATAGTTACACATTTAGTAGAGAACCTGCATGTTTAGTACAGTTGCACCAGATTTGACCAGAATTTAAGATTTGGTTATGCTTAAGAAAATACACTGAAGAGCTGAATCTGAGACTTCCTTTCAAAAACTATTGGCTGTACAAACATGCTAAGATCCACTGTAAGTGGAGAAAGATGGGAGGTTGCAGGGCCAAGCCCATGAGGCTATACATCCTGTACTTCTGGGAAAGATATTTGAGAAATCATTGTAAGAAAAGCATGATATGATGCCCTTCCTGTCTAGATCCTAGCTAGATTGCTACGACTCAGCTGGAAACCTCTTGCTACATGAATGTCTTTCATAGTTGGCATCAGTTCAGATTTGTAAATGGCAGTCACAAATACAGCTAATGCTGCAAATTACACGGGCACATCTCTTCCCATCTTCATTCTGCCATCATGCAGAGCCCGGTAATAGTCTTCCTACAGGCACACACCCAAACACACACATATGCCCCCAACCCTGTTGCCTAACCTTCCTCTTTAATTGCCTTTCACCCTAATCAATCGTGTTGCAGCTCCAACTTGCTGTGAGACCCGAGTGGAGAAAGGCACTGTGCTTCATCCCTAACGCAGGTGCTCAAGTCTGTGAGAGATACGACCACCCCTACCTGCTGGCATTTTCACAGGCTATCTAAGGTTTCCTAATCACTGTACTGGCTTACGGCTGTGTTATTTCTCAGTGCCCTTCTCTCCCATGCACCATGTGGAAAACCTGGTCATTAACTCTATGCATGGATTCCAGAAAAGATATTGCCAAAAATTTCTTTGGGACTCTAATCTCAAATATCTGATTATAATATAATGACAAAAAGGCTACAGTTGTCAAGTTAATGCAGCCAGAACAACCTTTGTACAACATAAGAAAGGAGCAGCCTTGTGCAGCTCTCGCGCTCACACACACACACATATAGGAGAGAAAGAAGTTACAGAAATCAGGTCAGGAAACTAAAAATCTAATATGGCATAGAGGAACGTGGGAAGCAGAGATGTAGGGCTGAAGAGGAACAAGAAAATGACTACATTTTGCCAAATCTGGAGAAAACAGTGACAGAAAGGTTTGATGGAAATGGAGTGTCAATAGTATGCACTGAGAGGGAAAAGGATTTTCAACAGTGCCAAGAGTCCAGAAAATGACAGGTTGGCACAGCTAGAAACAGGCAGATAGATAGGCAGAAAAATTTTCCTGGAAATCCATTTCTTTCTCCATCCTTTCCTACAGGATTTCTGCTGCTAAGGTGCCCTTTCATTATACAAAATGTGAGGGGTTTTTTAATGCCCCAGAATCTTTATTTGGTATGGAGGACCTGTGAAGGACTTCACATAACTCTTCAAATTAACCTGCACATTTTATGCACTGTTCCTAAATTTTATCCCCACCTGGATTATTTGCAAAACTAACTATATAAGTAAGCAGCTTTTTTCTTGATAGTTCTTCCTGGATTCTCTACTGCTATTTCAGGTTTAGATCACTGATTTCATTTCCTCTTCTTTTTATTTCCAAATACATTATCTCCATTCTCCCCTTTACCCTGGAAACTCCTTCTCTTCACACATCTCCCCACATACAGATAGGAACTGTGTCTGTTCCCTACGAAGTCTGTCATTTCACCACTAATGTCATCCTCTGCAATAACATCCTTATTCAAATCTGAATATTTTAGATGTCTTCCTTCCTCCTAGCTTTCAGGCTCTAGCTTCCTTCTACAGTCCATCTAAAACCAAGTTAGTAACGTCGTCTAACTGCACTGTGAAATACAAAATACCTCTCCTTGATACTTTCCACTGTTTCCCTTTGCTAACAGCTTACAATTTTTCTTTCAAGTCATGCACAAGCCAGATGCAGCTTACATCACAGAACTGGTCTCCTGCTGGGTTCCCTACACTTCCCCGGCTCTGCCAAAGTCAGAGACTGCATAGCATTTGTTTATTTCTCCCGCATCTCTCTCTTCAATTTACAGTGTTTTCTTCTACACAACGAATTCTCTTTCTCAAATGTAATTCTTTCCTCGCTGTAATCCCTGTAAGTCAGCCCACTTCTTCCACATTGTCATCAGAAAGCAACTTAGAATAATTCTGAATAAAAATCCTAAGGAATGGCTATCTCTATAGTTATCTTTTGTCTTCCTTTCTATGTATCACAGAATCACAGAATGGTGGGGGTTGGAAGGGACCTCTGGACATCATCTAGTCCAACCCCCTGCCAAAGCAGGTTCACCTAGAGCAGGTATCTTGATTTTAGATCGGAAACCATTTAGCCTTTTACTCCAACATGTTACAGACGCTACTGACAACCTCTAAGTACTGTCGAATACCGAGCCTCTAGCCTCTGCTAAGCAAAGACATTCTGTCCAACACGCAAAATGTGTAACTTGCACCCTGGGAGCTGTCTTCAGATTTTGGCCCAAAAGGTACTGCAAACTTGCAGCACTATTAAGACAGTGATTATCTCCCAAATGCAACCACAGAAAGATCCTTGCTTCTGACTGATAACAAATATCAGTCAAATAGGGCAACGGCACTGCTGCAAGAAGACCCCAACACCAAATAGGCTTTAAATCTAATAAAAATCTTTATTAGAACACAAAGCAGAATAAGGCAACATAAAGAAGGAAAATTCACATTTGCCAGGTAAAATGGAATAAAAAAAAAAAAGTCTTAATTTGGCCATGAACACTGCTTGAACAGCCAAACATGTCCTCCTCTGTACAGCACTGTACTGACCCAGACACATTCAAGCCTCCACAACTACCTTCCTGAAGCTGCTGCCAACACGTCCACCTCCTGTTTGTTCCCTTATGAGGTGCTGCTCCATTTTTGCCTTCTTTCTGCCCTTCCCAGACTTCCCACCAGCACCTCTTCCTTACACGTCTAGTGCTGCCAGCACCGCTGGCTCCTCATCAAAGCTTCCTGGGAGCAGCTCTGCACAAGACATTCTGGGAGGCTGACTACCTTCTCTTGCGGTTCCAGGAACCAGGCAATGGCACTTGAACTTACCCTACACACACTTATCATCAACAGTGGTCACACATACTTTCAGCAGTGGCATTTGAAGAAAATACATTTAGAAATCTCTAGTAAAACAAAAACATCAGAACCAGAGTTCTACAGATGAGCATTTTCTTTGGACCAGCAGGCTCCTCCTCTGCCATGACTTTTCTCCTGTCAGCTGTGAGACATTACCACCCCACCTGATGAAGCAAGATCCTGGCAGAGATCCAGAGTATAGTCCAAATCCCTTCTGAGGGCTCTACCCAGCGATTAGCAGCTTCAGCACTCACAGCTATACTGCTACCATAAGGATGTCCAGCCTTGGAAGATGTCAGCTCAGAGATGATATAGATAGATAGTCAAAACTGAGCTCAAGCAAGAAGAACACCAAAATGGCGCTGGCTGGGGTTTTATAGCGGCTATATAGACCACAAAGTCTCCTCGGCTGAAGACACACATGCACAATCACCGCACTCAGTTCACTTATCAGAACTCCTGGGTTCCACAATAATGTCAAGTTTATACCCAGAGGGCTCTGAGAGTGAGGTGTTCTTCCATCTCCAGTCGAGCAACTCCATCTCATCCAGGCAGGAAATGATACAACATCAGTTATGTGCAACTCGGTTACTTTGCAGATTAAATACAGCAGTGCAATAAACTTGGGCAAGAAGCCACTGCCCTTCAACAAATTCTGCAGATTTCTTAGCAATGCACATTATAGCACAGATCTAAAACCTATTCTCTCTGTATGGTGACTTCTCAGAGAACAGAAAAGCAACCAACCAAAACCTGTGGCCTTGTTTTTTACTGGTAGGATTCTTGGTAGCTTGGAGCAAAAACTAAAGAGAAAACTTACAGCTCTAGGGCAAGAAGAAAGCATCACATTTCATCTCTTCGGACACACTGAAACTTTACTATCCACAAAGACAAAGCTCAGCAGGGGGGAACTTCATGGAGACTCGGTCAACGTTGTGAATAAAATAACCTCTTGTCCAAGAATCAATAAATGCTTAATCTGTTTATTCTCTAAGTGTAAGATACACATCTTTAACATGCGTCTTTGACTTGTCTTCAGCAAAATGAACTTGAAACAGCAGTCATATTAAAAAGAAGAGCCAAAAAGCGCTACATTTCACTTACAATTTCTCCTTGAGAAAAAGAAAAAGGAAGCATATGTGACAGAAGACTGGTCATGTCAGCGATGAACTACCACAAAGGTCTCAGCTACAACGGAGCACAAATGGCAGGAGAGCTCATGTGGAATGAAACAGATCTAAAGAGGAGGCTGACAGGAATGCTGGAGCAGCAGAACTACAGCTTTTTCTCTAAGTTCATCAATGTCATCTTCACACAAATCAATACAGCTTTCAGATGAAGTAAATGGGTGAAATGCTGTAAATCCATCAAATCCTTCAGAAAACTACCTCTGGTTTATCGTGCCACATTTTTTTTCAGCTTCCATTAGCATTAAATCCCTAAAAAGTCAAATCAGAAACTAAGCATCTGAAGATACCCTGATCTGTGTGATATCCCCAAGACAAATGTGCATCGACTGCTGAAGTTAAAGTTTCCTTCAGTGAACTCCCAGGCAGGACACAATACCTCCGGGACACTTCCAGGGAAGTTGTGCTTGGGATTTCAAACAAATTAACTAAGTTATCAGCAGATAACGTATTGCTGATTGTATCAAGGAAATCTGGCTGCTGATCCTATGAATAATACTGTTAAGAGCTCTCTACGCACATTTTAAGGATGTATTTCTATGTACCTCAACACAGCATAAAAACCTCACGCATAAAGCACAGGAAAGATTAAAACCTGTGTTTCTGTCTTTGCATATAGAGTAACTGTTTCATGCTCTAACAAAAACTTGTTAGGCTGCAAAAAAAACAGCGGAAGATAAAGTAGCACGGAGACTAGAAATCATGAGACAAAAAGAACAATGACCACTAATAACAAGTGTTCATGTGTTACCATTATAAAATAATCAAATTAAACAGGGAGTGTCCATATCAGAACTGGAATATAGAAGTAATGCTCACCCAGAGTAGCAGCAAACCAGTACGTCAAAATTTTTAGAACAACATTAGTTAGGTAAGTCATAACAACAAAAGATGGATGAGAACTTAAAAATGGCCAACCCAAAGCATGAAAATCAGTGACTTGGTAGAATATGCAAGTATCATGAATACTAAAATGAACTGCCCAATATTTACTGAGTTTAAAATTGCACCAACACGTGAAAAAGACCTGTAGGCAGTTTTCTAAAAACTTCCAACAAAAAAAAAAAAACCACAAACCACCCTCCAAAAAAAGTCAAACAAACGTTATAGAGGAATAGAATGGATAATAGTATACACAATAGTCTATAGAATCAGTTATTGCAGCTTATTTGGCAGTTGTATACTATACTCTCTCAGGAAGACAATCAGAAGGCGTATACTGACAGGTGATAAGAATGGCTAGGTGCACTGAAAAATTCTCTCTCTACAGTGATTGGGAGGACTGAATTTTTTACCAAAAAGAATAATAAAGAACCTGAAAGAGCTATTTAAAATATGGGCTGATCTAAAGAAGGAGATTAGGTGTCTGTGTTTTCCTTATCTCACAATGCAAAAAGCAGAACGCGTAAAATTATGCCACAAGACCATAAATTCAAAACCTGATCAATGGAAGTATGTCACATATGCTACACAAAGCATAATGAACCATCGTTAACCCATAGAACTCATTCTCACAGAACACAGATGTAAAACTTGCAGGTTTTTATGCCAGAAGAGACTTCATTGTCTAGTTAAATTTCCTGCACAACACTGTCTCTGATCATTCAGCAAACAGGGCAGCTCTTTTTAAAGGACATCCAGTGTTGACTTAAAGACTTGACATAGTGAAAAATCTATTACACCTCTGATATCTTGCTCTAGTGGTCAGAAATATGCCCATTAATCAGTTTCAAGTGATCTATTTTTGAACTACCAGCAGTTGGACCAAAGCCAAAAGCTCTTTACAAAAAAAAAAAACACAACCCAACAACAAAAAACAACAGGGAAGGAGCTGGAGCGGCTATATTATGTACAGATCTCAGGAATATCCAGTCATATCAATATATGAGAATTTTAAAAGATGTCAGACCTTTTTGGGTCTTAATATAAATTGATCTCGGATTACTGGAATTCAGGAGGAATTGTTACCTACAGTTGGAAGGGTTTCTGACACTTC
This sequence comes from Rissa tridactyla, assembly GCF_028500815.1. Taxonomy (NCBI): domain Eukaryota; kingdom Metazoa; phylum Chordata; class Aves; order Charadriiformes; family Laridae; genus Rissa; species Rissa tridactyla. The sequence goes on along the minus strand of NC_071467.1, from coordinate 168,376,536 downwards.
CCATTAAGTATTTAGCAATGGAACACATTATCCAGAGAGGTTGTGGAGTCTCCCACCTTGGAGGTGTTCAAAAGCCATCTGGATGTCATCCTGGGCAACCAGCTCTGGGTGGTCCTGCTTGAGCAGGTGGTTTGGACAAGATTACCTCCAGAGGTCCCTTCCAACCTCAACCAATCTGTGGTCCTGTTACTGGTCACTATTAGTAAGGGCACTGATCCACACCAGCCTCTAATTCCTGTTGCCACTACAAGTGGGAGAGGGAGAGCGATTATGCAAGATTTAATTATGTTATCATAAAATACTTTGGCTAGTTTGTGATAGGTTACAAATGCACACATACTTTGCCTGTTTGTGTTGAGGCTGAGGAACCTTTTGCCCAGTGGCTTGATTCAATGCTAACTAGTTAAAAGCAGTGTAGTACGGTACGGCTGGGGACACAGTCTCTGACAGTGAGTAACTATCCTGGCAACAAGCCAACCAGCAATGCAGAAACCCATGTTGATGGGGTCCCATTGGCAACTCAGTCCTCTCAATAATAACCAGTTTAAGAACCCCCAGAGCTGCATACAGAAGGCAACCTGGGAACTCCTAGGGCCAAGCTCAGGGATGTCCAAAAGGAGGTGGACTCACCAAAAGCACACTGAGGTAACCCTCAAGGATTGGGTGACTGCAGATCAATATACATGTTGATGCTAAGGATGGTAAGACAACCACAAATCATGACCCAACTCTCCCAATGTGAACCGCATCCTAATCAGAGGATGTATCTGTTGCCGTACTGATCTCCGCACACTAGGGAAACTGTAAGCTATTTGGCTTTTTTTTATTTTGTAAATTTTATGGTTGATGATTAAAGATGAGAAAATTCCTAATAAAATTCCCTCAATAAATTGTTTTGTTTAAATTGAAACTGACATAAATTCTGTTTTGCCTTCAACATATTTCTACTTTAAATAGCTTGTGCAGACATTTACCCCAAAGAGCTTTAAAATATCTTATCAAAACCACTGTAGTGCTTGATGAAGTACACCAATGGGCCCTAGGGTCACTGAGCTGGAAGCAACAGTTATTCCAGGTAATGGGTCTCTATCACATAATGCTTTTCAGAACCCAAGAACCCATGAAGGTACAATTTCAAAAATGAAATGTTTGTTTCCCCTCCTTGATTTGGAGGAATTTTGTTTTTCTTACAATTAAAACGTCTTTCTAATTTCAAGCTTAACATATATTCAGTCACCTTTTCCCCATGATGTTAATGATGTTTCAAAGCAATTGGCAACTATTTTATAGAAGAAATTCCTCCAATTAATCACAGCCAGCACCAAGACCAACCTGACAACCCAGAAAAGGAAGTACACGGCCCATGTGCTGCAGACCTCAAAATGCAGTGGGGGAACCTACAACAGCTAAAAAGGCATAGAGCTGCCACTGCTCCCGGCTACCTTCTTTAGTAATCCCCACCTCTTTCTCCATAACATCCCATGAAGAATGAATAAAATGCTTTGCTTACGTCGGGGTAAATGACACCTACTGCATTTGTTGATTGAAATGACTGCAGGTTTGATACCAGGAGCTCAATGACAGTAGGGTTCAGAGTCTGACACAAAAATCTCCACAAATTATTTGCTATTATGCCCCTAAGACTATCCCTTGGATGCTCGAGGTTTAGAACTCAGTACACAGAAAAGATGAGAGTCTTTCAGAATGACAGAACTGCAGAGCCCAGGTGCTGTGGACGCAAGGCATACTGAGAAAAAAACCCAGTCTGGCCTGAGAGGGCAGAGGACCAAGCAGAAACCTTAAGTGTTTCAGAAAAAATACAAATTTCCTTCTGGCAACAATCCAATAGCAGTTCCTCAGTCATCTTAAAACCTGAAAACGGGGGAAGAATCTCAGTTTACAAAACCAGGGAGAGAGATGTTATGACTGTATTCAGATACTACTACTCTATTTTAACCTAAAAATTGATAACCTGGGAGTAGATTGTTTAGTTTACAGAACTGCAACTACACAGTGGTCTGGTAAACTCAGTGTCCCACACCAGTTCACCATGAAAGAGTGACAGTCCCTGGATAGCAGCCTCTGGTTTGGGTGAGACCAACTATTGTCTGTGGTGCCAGGGCTTGGGGTAGGAGCCTGGCTAGCCTGGCTTGGGGGACGGGTCACTAGATGCCCTTCTTTCAGCCAGGTGACCCCGATTCAGGTCTTGGGATGAAAATCGTCTCAGTCTTAAAATTACGTTTACGTCCACAACTGACTAGTTATCTCAGGCTTAGACAATGGAGAGAAATAGGCACTTTTTAGGGCATGATTTATCTATATTCTTTCCAATGTCTACTTCTGTATGAGAAGAACTGTGCCCTGAACTCCATTGCCTACACTGACTAAATCTCTTGACTATAAAGGGACCCCGAGGCAAAGAGCTTATGTATAAATAAACTCAACGTACACGTCTATACTTAGCCAAATAAATCCCGGTCCCAAAGTCCACCATGGCCCTAGCTGTCCAGATTTTCAGTAATGCATTCTTCTTTAATGACATCTACTTGTCTGGAGTTGAGCCACACAGTTTCCAGTTCCTTCAGGCCATGGAGTCTGCTATATCTGTACCTCTGGCCACACTGCAGTCAAACAGCCCTGTCTGCCTGACTCCCTCCTAAAAAAGTCCTTTCTGGAATTCTGAGCATGTCAGCGGGCGGGTTCTCCATAAAGTCAGTGCAAGGGCTCTTGTGACGAGCAGCATGCAGCGAACGCTGCTCTGCAGATGAGGAATTCTGAGACTCTTGTGACTGATGTAGCCTAAGAACGCTGGACCAACAGAAGAAGAGGAGAGGACACACAAGTACCCAACGGGCAGAAAAAAAACAAGGCAGGATCTAGACTGGAAAAGCCATCAACGGAGAGGGGTTGGTGACAGTGGCACAGTGAGCTGGTGGGTGGTGAAGGCCATTTCCCCCCCCCTTCAATCCCAAGGTCACCTCGCTTTCTGAGCAATCCCACAACTGTCATCTGTCTCAACAGTGCAGCTCTTCACAGAAGATCCAAGTAAGATCAATAGGTCCAGCATACGTTATGCACTGTCCTCAATCCAAGGTGTTTGAAACATTTCCCCCCAAAAGGGAAAAGACCAGCCTGAGCAACACTAGACCATAAACCTGTGGCTCCCAAAGGCTGCTTCCAGCTACAACTCAGTCACTGTGACCAGTACGATAACTGCCATTACAACTGGTAATGCTGAGCAGTCCCACATATTCCCTACATACTATCACATACCTCGGACAAATTTAAATTTTTCCCAGGATTACAATCCCAGTTTGGGAACCACTGCCTTAAGGCAAATATTTCAAAATTACAAGAGCTTTGATAAGAGATTTAACTGCAGAGATAATTTTTATTGCTGTTACCAATGCTACCAATGCTCAACAAAATGAAAATACTTAACATCAGAACAACCCAAATTTATCTAGGCTTAGCTCTATTTTGACAGGTCTTGAGTTTCACAGCTGCTGCATGCTAAGTCTAGACATGAATTTGAAAAACATCTGTTTGATCATTCTTTAGATGTTAACTAGCTGAGTAGCTGATATTTAAAATGTGTCTGCTGAGTCCAAAACCAGAAATTTTCTGACTACAGTTTCTGTAGTGTTGTGCCTCCTATACTCTTCCCCACTACAGGCCCACTGTACAGCTTAGAGCTGGAAACTAACGTACTGGTCAATTGCCTAGAGCTTGCCACTGAATAAACATCTTCCTGCAGATTTATGAATGTCAGTCCAAGTCTTCAATTACTTTTAAACATGTCCAAGTTCTTACCTGGTTTAAAATGATGGTGTTCTACCCACATTAAGAAGGTAAATCAAATTATTCCTTCTGAAAGTCCAATCTACTATATACAACACTTTTTTACTACAAACTCGTGATTTAAATCATCCCTACTTCCGTTTCCTGTGTATAAAATAGATAATATGTTCATGGAACTTTATTTTTTCCATTTTTTTTTCTGCTGCATATATATGAATTGGAAAAACTTCAGAGGTAAAAGCCTTCCACATCTTATCAGACACCTGTACAGTGACAAACAAAATGGAATCTTGATCTTAGTTGGGCTGATACCCATAACTGTGGTACAGACAAGAACGACAGGTTTACTTCACAGTAGACATACTGATACAGAACTCTTCATACTACAGGATTCACTATATGAATGTGTAAGAGCATTCAATACAGTCACAAGAACTTAAATAAGACATGAAAAGAAATTCTGCACAATGAGAGCAGCCAAACACTGGAACAGATTGCCTGAAGAGGCTGTGAAACCTCCATCCTTAGAAATTTCCAAAACTCAACAAGGCCTTGACAACCCTGTTTTGAGCAGGAGGTTGAACTAGATGACTTCCTACCTAAACTTTTCAATGACTCAGTTGAATAGACTCAGAAAACTTAGGAAAAGACCATTTCAGTAGGATATTATGAACAGTGAAGTGCTGGACTTGATCTAATAGAAATTGCAGAAAATGTCATCCATTCTTTTCTTACACGAATCACCCTCTTAGAAGCTATGTAAATGTGTACATTTTTGCTGCATCTTTAACACTTTTTCTGTAAGTAATTCTTCACATTATATGCTCTGTTATTCCACAAGTTTAGCTTTTGACCGAATTCTAATAGGAAATTTAATATATGTCTTCAGCACACCCCTCTAATCTCTTATTTTCTTCTTTTTAATCATTCTAATACAAAGTTCCAAAACCAGTGTTTATTTATGCAGAAGCTATTATTCCCCTTATTAAAGGCTTTCAGAAGTCAGAGCTGGTAATTTCCACAGAATTTTCTCCACCACTTTTCCATGCCTGCTAGTCCCCAGCTGCTTATTGTTAGGAGCTTTGTTTGACCTGTTTCAAAATATCTCTGTTAACGGGACTTTTAATGGAAAGATCATTCCACCATTTCCCCCCTCCCCCAACTCAACCTACAAATTTTTCATTACGTACCTTCATCGGCCTCTTCAGTGCTTCCTGAATATCCACACGCTTCCGCATAATGGTCTGGTCTAGTTTGCGTTCAAAGGCCAACAGATCCATGTAGGCCTGGGACTCAGGAACCAGCTCCCGGATCTGAGAAGGAAGCAAGGAACATCCAAGCACTGGAAGAAAGAATCTGTATGTTCCAGAGCAGTAATACCGACACCTTCCCAGCTCTTAGATGTGCTCAGAAGGAGTTCTCCCCAAGACAGTAGTTCCTAATTAGTGGGGCAGGTTTCAGTGGCAGGGTACGAGCATACGACTGAAAAGCTGGAGCACAGAACTAAAGCTGATGAACTCTGGAAGATGCCAGCTGGATCCACAAGGCCTGAATCACAGCTGCTTTTTTTCAAGTGGGGCTTAGCTACAAGCAGCCTGGGAGTCACTGCTCTTGGCAATGCAAAGCACAGTAAATTTGTCCTGTTCAAACTAAAAAAGTGCTGGGTCTCTCTAGACTAAAAATAAAGGGTGCATGTTCATGTTGATTTTTTAAAAACAAGTGTTTCCCATCATAAGTAAAAACTGCCATTTAGGAAGTCAACCTTTGTCAGCACATCTTCTTGGCCAAGGTGAAATTGACCTTCACATCAAAGTTTCAACATGACCAGTTACGAGATGTCAACTTATGATCTTGCCAACTTTTATTGGTGTTTTAGTACCTTAGCTAAACTATATCAGTTCTATTAACAAACTCCTTTTAATTTTCCCTTTTCCAGAGAATTTAGCGGGGGGGGTTGTTGAAGTAGGTTATGAGGAAGACCTAATGATCTGAGCCTAGAGATGGGCAAGTATACTCTTCTTACATGAAAAAGTTGGTTCTTAACTGAGAATAATTCATGCAGGCAAGCCATAAAAGAAAGGAACTGTAAGTAATTATAATAAATCTACTAGACTACCTTCTCTATTTCTACAGTATTCACTCTAGCTTTAACCTATGTAACTGAAATATTTAAGTGTTAGAATACTTCTGTTCTATAGGAATGGAAAGCTAGTTGGTATTCCTGTTTTGCTTTAGAATCAGAAGTTTACAGCTTTTATTTGGTGTGAGACACAAACACCTATGTGAGAGACACCAGGCGCACAGCCGTTCACTATGTTCTGCAAGGATGTAAGAACCGTTGCACCAGGTCATCCCGACAGTCTGCCCGTCCTAGGGTTGCGTCTCTGACAGCATTTGAAAGTTGTTGCCCTTTAGTACCGACAACCGCCTGAGGCATGGCGTTCCAGAACCTCAGCAGGCAGTGAGTGAAGTACCTCCTCCTGCTCATTTTGAACCTGCCATCTCTTAGCTTCGTTTGGCGCCATCTCCTTGACCAGCTGGAGCAGGGGTGGGCAGGCATTCCCTACGCACCTTTCCACACTGCTCAGATGTTTTACAGTTTTTGTCATCCCTTTCTTAATATCTTTCTTTTCCAGCCTGAAGAGGAACAATTCCTCCCTTCTGTATTTAGACTGATCAAGACTGTCAAGTAGATGTCTCTTTGAACCTTATTTATTTGTTTGTTTGTTTTGAGATGACAGAACACCTCCTGTGTTTACAGCAGGACCGATGCTCTGGAGAAGCAGAAACCATGGAGCCAAAAACTCTCTTCAGCTTTAGCTGAACCACTATCTTTTTAACTGCTTATATTCTTTCACAAAGTCTTAGTATCAGCAGAATAATAAAAGAACATGAACATTTTTAAGAGTGAAGCACAAGGAGCGAACATTGCCCTGGAAACATCAAGGAGTTGCCAGACAGCTCGCAGAACACAGGCAATACTTCCTCCCCACAGCGAATACAAATCTTTGGACCCAATAAAATACCCCAATGCTTCTATCCTGTCCCACACAGAAGAAAAGATTCCTCGGTCCCTTCCACACAGAGGAAACTAATGATGCTGTACTGCAGTCAATTAAAAATTCTGGACCCAGAACATAGTTTCAATCTTTTAACTCCAAGTTCCAGCACAGTCAGTTCAACTCCCAGGCACAGGATGAAGCAGGGAGCTGGCCCACACAGCCCTCAAGATAAAGCATTTACTACAGCTGCGACACAACCCTTCTAACTGGTTCGCAGGGTACCAGACCCAGGATCTAATGGAATTTCTAAGAACATTGTAGAAACAGCATTAATCTTCAATAAATATTTCTATTCCACACTTTTACATCTCTTACCCCATGAAAGTGAAAAGGTATTTCCTATTCCACTCCTATAACCAAACTGTTAAACATTAGAAGATGTTAAGAAAGCGTAAACACTTTAAAATCAGCCACGAAGATAATACGGCATATAATTCCTCTAAATGCAAATGGCTGCAGGTTTGGAGACTATTTGGGAGAAGAATTGTACTTGACTGTGTTTGTACTCTTCTCTAGGCACATGTTATGGTCACAGCGAAGATGGGATACTGGGATACATCAAAGGTCCACTCAGGACATTTTTGTCTGCTCTTGCAGTCTTTTGCTTTCTTGCCCTACAATTGGAATAATCTTTTGGTGGCACGATAATGTTCGAATTTCGTACTCTTTCTCAATTTGCCCTCAAGAGTGAGAGGAAAATTAAGAGGGAGCCTCAGCAGCATCACATAACAATGCAGAATTTTCTTTGTTTCTGGCTCAAAAAGATAAAGGTACTCTTACACTCCAGTAGTATGTAATTAATTTTTCCATTTTCTTCACAGGTAACTGAACCCTGGTTAACTTGGTGGTTATGCGATAAGGATCTGTGCAGCCTGCCTAATTCCTTCTTGCATGGTTTGCCCTAACTGGACCATGCAAGTGTCCTCTCTTCTGCTACAAAAGTTCTAACTATGAATGTGCAAAGAGTATTTCAAGACCTGAGTTCTCCATTCTGGCCTTTATCTATTTCAAGAAACTACAAAAAGCACCTAGCAGCAGCATCTCATCATCCGAGGTTTTGAAGCATGCGTGATAAATCTTAACTTAGAATTATATGGATAAATGGAATAGATTATTATTAACATTAGTAAGACAGTATCTTTCTAGAAGCAAGTATTCTTTTTTTTTTATTGTGAAAACTCAACTGTTTCAAAATTTTAAAAAAGTAACAATAACAGAGTATTATTAAATTATGCACTTTTATCCTTGTTTTCCATGTATGTCTTATTGATGGTGACAAAAGAAGGAAAAAATTATAAGAGTGGGGGCAGTGAGGACAGTGGCAGGGAACAGCATGATGGGGGAGGCTCTCACAACGTTCTTGTAAAAGCAGCACAATGTGGGGGCCCCAAGACACGTCCCTGTAAACAAATGTGCAAAGCTTGCGAAAGAGGCAGAATCAGACACCAGTGAACACCTGAGACACTACAATCTCTGGAATATGATACCGTGAGGGGCATCACCGACAAACCACCTGATCAAGAAGGAGACAAAGCCTTTCGTAGACATCTGGAGGAACCCCTCATACTCACAGGGGAACTTTAACAACCCTGACATCCACTTTGACGGCAGGAGCAATGGGCACAAGCACTACAGAAAATTCCTGGATTGGACTGATGACAATTTCTTGACACAGGTGATCAACCAGCCAACAAGGGGAGGTGCTCTGCTGGACCTGTGACCCACAAAGAAGGAAGAAGTGGTTGGGGATGTGAAGGTTAAAGGCAGCCCTGGCTGCAGCAACCACGCGATGGCAGAGTTTGCGATCCTGAGAGAAGCGAGCAAGACCTTGACTTCAGGAGAGCAGGTTTGGGCTTGTTTGGGGATCTGCCCAGAAGGATCCTATGGGACAATGGTTAACAGTAGTTAACAGTAGTATTCTAACAGATATCTAAGGCTACAGGAGACATAAGGTTGAGAGACAGGGAAATCTTTTGCTTGGACAATAGCACGGCTGGAGAAGAACAACTTTCCAACAGACGTCCTTCCTTCACATTTCAGGCTACCATTTCAGACCTGAGAGTAGCAGATTCCACTCAAAACATTTACCAAGATCAGCTGCAGGTTTCTGTCAAAATGGCTAGAGTACCTGGTGTAGAAAGTATGCTGACTGTAAGCCACTTGTAAGGTCTGGTGGTACAAAGTGAAACTAGTAAAACTTAATAATATATTTGAATTGTCACAGGGAGATAATGCTAGCTCTGATATATGCCCATTACATTTTTGGTTCTGTATTTGCAGCTGAAAGCAACAATTAACTTATCATTAAACACTGGTGTGAAACACAAGTGTCAATCTTCAGAACACACATACAGGAAACTATGGTCACTACCTATGAAGCAGAAGTAATATTAGTAAGGAAAGAGGTGACTGTTTGTTGTTCTGGTGAAACGGAAACCTTGAGGCACACTGCTAATAGGAGATGGAAACAGGAGTTCCATAATGCCTGTGCCTCTGCTGAATTACGTACCAAAGTAATAGGTTGAGGCTGTCTGGCACGCACTATACAGGACATGAACCAGCTCCTCCTGGTCTTAACAACTTGTATATAAGAGTATGAGAGAGGCAGAACTAAGAACAAACTGCTGCTTGTGGTCTGTCAACTTCATCTGCTGCAAGCATGTCTGAATCACAGCTTTCCAAGACAGACTCTTGTACTGCCAGGTTCCTGGGTTAGAGACGTACTGCACTTATTTGCAGAAAAACTAATTTTGCTGTATTATGACCACTTTATTGAGCAATTCAGATAATACTTTGTAGCAATAACTGTCCTTCTCCCTGTGTTTATTTACTGTTCCGTTAATCTTACCCATAAATTTTAACATCAAATTTCACATATTATGCATGACACTGGGGGAAAAAAAAAAGCTACATTGCACTGGGCCAAGAACTGACCTTTTTGGTCCCACTAGAAACGACCCACTCACTGATATGTCTTCAAATTGACAGTGAGGGACTTTTTAATTTAAGGTAACCAAGAAGCTTACTTATACTGTAAGACTTCTCATTGAGATGTTATTGATAACACGTCAAATGGCTTGAAGAAATCCAATAGCATCGACACAATTTCTGTTATCAAAGAATCCTGGGATCTCCTCAGAAAAAGATAGACCTGTTGAACAACATTTAGTTTCCCCAAAAAGCTGCACGTAGCTCTATGAAGCACCAAAGTGCTCAGATGTCTTCCTTCAGGCAGAGGCACAAAGATCTCCTCAAATAATGTAAAACTTAACAGAGAAATCAAGAGAAGCACAGACCAAAAAGATCGTTCCTCATCTAGAGAGCAGGAAAACCATCCAGAGGGGAAGAGAGATTCCCCAACTCTGAATTTGTGTCTTGCTGTCTGCCTGTCACCAAGAAAAGGAAGGGCTCTGAGTGAACCCTGACTGGACTTGGCAGCTGTCAAGAAGAGAGAACATAAGAAAAATACTGTTTAAACAGCAGAAGTGCATTCTCCCCTCCTTCTCTGCACCTGCAGCAGAGAGCAATCTAATCCAGCAATCCTTAGCACAGAGGCGGAATCCTAGTCTTCACTTCCTAACCCTCAAAAAATCGTGTTCTAATTCAAATACTTTTCCCTCTATTTTTACTTTGACATTGCACTAACTCCGAGTCCTGTCCCTCACTTACCCCAACTCCATCATAACCATCATCATCCTAGCAATGCCATTGTGCTGGGGAATGGTGCATTTGTAAACTTAGTTGGAATGCTATCTTTATTCTGGCTATCTCATTATCAAATAAATACTAGCAGAGGAAAAAGATTTTCATGAGAGAAAATATTTATCTGTTTATAGTCACAGAGTTACGGGAAGAAAACAAAGAGTTACGTCATATTTTGATTTAAAGCAGAGAAGAAATGTGGAACTGGGACAGATAAGCCTGTTACGTGCAGCTAAAAGACACAAGCAAGATTTAGAGAGATTTACTCTGATTTCCCTACAATGTTTTAAGCAGAATGTCATAAATATTTCTCAGTTATGAAATACAGAGTCACGGACATTTAAATCCAGACTAAACTCTCTCAAGTACACAGAATCACAGAATCGCAGAATGGTAGGGTTGGAAGGGACCTCTGGAGATCATCCAGTCCAACCCCCCGCCAGAGCAGGGTCACCCAGAGCAGGTGGCACAGGAACGCGTCCAGGCGGGTTTGGGATGTCTCCAGAGAACAACACCAAAGAAACAACTCTGCTTCGGTTTCTAAGGCTACAGAGAAAGATACACATTATGTCAAAACTGATCTAATGTGTCCATTCCAAGCTAATTACTGCTGTGCTGGAAGAGTACTAGGAAGCATCCTGTGAATTCCAAATTTATTCTTCTAAGTATCAAGAGACCTAGCTGTATCACTTCTGCAAGAAAATTATGTCCCATCCACTCATTAGGATGTCACAAATAATGGAAAAAATAAAGGAAAACGGATATTTTAGACTTTCAAGTGGTCCTTAGGGATACAATACTTCACAAGAACTTTTTGAGGAATTCACAGTGACACTTAGATAAGAAGCAAATACTGGCCACATGTTGCCCAAGAAAGCTGAAAAAAAGCAGCAAGACAAAGATTCAGTTTTCATCATGGCCGAGCGATATAGGAAACCTTACATCTTTCAACAACTTTGACTTGGCTTTTTTATTAAAATGATCCAGCAGAGGACAAAAGAGCCATAGATGCATTCAAAGCTGTAACATTTTTAGTTAATCATGACCTGAAAAGACTGTAAGACACTTCAGAAAAGGCTTTTTCGGAGTTTGCTGACTGAGCTGCACGGCGGCAGATACTGAACAAACACAATGGAACACACAATAAAGCAAGAAATTTACCTGTACTGGTGGGTACTACTGAGACCCTGGCTACTGACAAAAGCGACCGAAACTCACTGTGGATCAGTTAATGAAGTCATCTGCATGAGCAGCAACAAACAGAAAAGATGCAAGGTATAAAGAAGAGGAACGGTTCTGGAGCTTTTAGAATTTAACCTGAACATTAAGAACAGAATCTACAAGTGACACAGGATGGAGAAAGCAGAAATAAAGAAGAGGACAGAGATAGGGATCCATACCATGGTGAACTGGGAGAAAGAAAATAATACAAATTATTAAAGGTATTCGTACAACCAAAACACCTAGAAGCAAAGAATGTAGGACACAGCTACAACATGAGGCCTCTCAATGCTTCCCAGGAAAATCTTAAAAGGATTTAGGAAATGGTAGGGGAGGAAACAATATCCCAGAACACCACTGTTGCTGAACAGGCCACTGCAGTTCTTAAATACATAAGCGGGAAGACATGGAGCAAGATTAAGGATTTTACAATTACTGCCATGCTTGGCAACAGCATAATCACTAAAAGAACACCAGAGTCACAAATGAAGAAATCTACCGACAAACTCAAGAAATTCTGCAAAAAGCTATTGAGATCATTAGCAGACAGGAAAACATCCTCTATAATACAAGGTTCCATGAAGCCAATTAATTTAGGTTCGCTTATGAGTATGTATCAATCTACACAAACAGAAGTTCCTCTGCTTATCGAAGTGACAATACAATTAACTTGAAATTGTTTAAGTTCAGATTAGAAATAAAGTGAAAATTCTTAGGAGTGAGTGTAGCCAAACACTGAAAAAATTCGACAATGACTGCAGGGAATATTTCATCATATTTTAAATACCTATGCTCTCACTTACAAGTAAATCCTCAGCTCTGTCTTAAAGAAGTTAAACAAAACCAAAACAAAGTACCACTAACTTCTCATGATAGGGTCAGACTTCAGATTGTCTAGTTGTATGACACTAAAATTAAATTAGTACTTTTTTTTCTTCTCCCAGAAGATCAAATATGTGCTCCTTCTTTTCAAAGTCTTCCATAAGAAGGCTTGCCACTCTCTAATAAAATTAAACAGACCTCTCAATACAACTATTAGGAGTCGATATACAGGCATGCAGACAGAATACTGAGAGGAAATGACAGCAAAAAGTCAGTGTCAGTCATGGAAAACCTGAGCTTAAGCTGGAGACACAGGTTTTCTTGAGTTGCACTCTGGCACTGACACATTCAAGATCAGAGACATCAGAAGAATTTCCCATTTCTGCAAAGAACAAAGCCATCTCACACGTGCTTAGCTCTACACAAATAGACTACAAAACATAGGTCTCCAATATCCTCCTATTGCAAACAGGTTAGCTCTTGATTCCTCTCTTTTGAAAAAAACTTCATTTCTGCTACTTCTGCCATCAGAAAACAGTATCTGGGAAGTGCATTTTTGGCATAGACGGTTTTCTAAAGGGGGTTGTTTGGGTCTTCATTAGCATCCTTAGGCAAAGCGTGGAGACCAGAAAACCTAAGACATATATCTCTGTCAGCCTCATCGACCTCCGGAGTGACTGTATGTATAAAATCTCTCCTGCTGACACAGTATAACCCATTCTGCCATAAACTTAACATTGCAGGATGTTGAATTCTGAAAGAATTTGCGTTTCTTCAAGTGGAGCCCTGATAGGCTAGTGCTGGCTACAAAAAAGCCTATATTCAGCCTTCCTTGATCTCCACAAGCTTTCAGTGTTGAGGCAGTCAGCACTTCTTTGCTAGTCAAGGCGTATTAGAAGCACCTACTGCAGTTGCTTCCAACAGAAGACAACCACCAAAGTCACCCACATCACTGAAGCGATGTTTGAACTTCTGGGGTTATGCTGATGAACAGTCATCAAACACGCAAAGGATTCACTGAATATCTGGGTAAACCATGATTTGTATAGACAAGTGTTTAAGCCTCAGTAATCACAGAATCATGTGGATCAGAAGGACCTTCTGAAGTCACGCAGACCAACTGTTGCACAAACCAGGTTCAAATTACATCAAGTTGCTCAGGTCCTTGTGCAGTCAGGTTCTGAATACCTCCAAACAAGGATGGACATCCCATAGCATCTTCTGGCAGCCTGTTCTAAAGTTTTGGTAGCGTCATGGTTTGGGTGGGTTTTTTTAAAGAAAAAGTTCCTTATATTGAGTCAATTGCCTGTGTTGCAGTGAGTTTCTGTTGCCTCTCATCCTGTTGTTGTGCACCTCCAAGAGGAATCATAGAATCCTCTAGGTTGGAAGGGACCTGTCAGATATTTGAGTCCAACCATTAACCTAACACTGCCAAGACCACCACTAAACCATGTCCCTCAGCACCATGTCTACCTGTCTTTTAAATGCCTCCAGGAATGGTTGATTCCACCATTTCCCTGGGCAGCCTGTTCCAACGCTTGATAAACCTTTCAGTGAAGAAATTTTTCCTAATATCCATCCTAAACCTCCCCTGGCACAACTTGAGGCCGTTCCCTCTTGTCCTATCGCCTGTTACTTGGGAGAAGAGACCGACAACCCCTTGCTACACCCTCCTTTCAGGGAGTTGTAGAGAGCGAGGTCTCCCCTCAGCCTCCTTTTCTCCAGGCTGAACGCCCCCAGCTCCCTCAGCTGCTCCTCACAGGACTTGTGCTCCAGACCCCTCACCAGCTCAATTACCCTTCTCTGGATACACTCCAGCACCTCAATGTCTTTCTTGTCATGAGGGGCCCAAAACTGAACACAGTATTCAAGGTGGGGTCTCATCAGTGCCAAATACAGGGGGAGGATCACTGCCCCAGTCCTGCTGGCCACACAATTCCTGATAAGAGCCAGGATGCTGTTGGTCACACTGCTGGCTCACATTCAGCTGGCTGTTGATCAACACACCCAGGTCCTTTTCCCTCTCCCTCAAGCCTGTAGCGCTGCATGGTGGTGTTGTGACCCAAGAGCAGGACCCAGCACTTGGCCTTGTTGAACCTCATACCACTGGCCTCATCCACCTTCCTGCTCAAAGCAGGGTCAACAACAAGGTAGATTTAGATGAGATATTAGGAAGAAACTCTTTACTGTGAGGGTGGTGAGGCACTGCACGGTGCCCAGAAAAGCTGTGGATGCTGGAGGTGTTCAAGGCCAGGTCAGATGGGGCTTTGAGTAACCTAGTCTAGTGGGAGGTGTCCCTGCCCACGGCAGGGGGGTTAGAAGTAGATTATCTTTAAGGTCCCTTCCAACCCAAACCATTCTATGATTCTACGCTGGGGTTTGAAAACTCCCAAGGGTGGAGATCCCACAACCCCTCTGGGTTCCAACACTTGACTGTCCTGTTGAGAAAAAGTTTCTCCTTACATATAGCCAGCTCCTCTCCTGTTTCAACTTATGCTCACTGGCTCTCATTCTCCTGCCATGCTCCACTGGAAAGCCTGGCTCCATCTTCTTAACCATCCTCTCTTAGGAACTGGAAAGCTGCTATTAGGTCCCCTCAGAGCCATCCTTTCTCCAGGCTGAACAAGTCCAGTTCTCTCAGTCTTTCCTCATGTGCTGATCCAGCCCTCTGACCAATCTGACGACCCTCTGCTGAAATCATTCCAGTGTGCTAATGTCTTTCTTGAATTGGGAGGTCCCAAAACTGGACACAGTGCTCTAGCTGTGAGCTAAGGAGTACTGAGCAGAGGGCTAATCTAGTCCCTCAAGCTCTTGGCTGTTCATACAGTTATCTTTGCTGCTAGGGCACACTTCTCGCTCCCGCTCAGCTCACTGTCCACCAGGGCCTCCAGGGCGTTTCCAACAGTGCTGCTCCCCAGCAAGAGCTCACTGTCCCCCACATTCCCAAGAAAGAACTTTGCATTATCACATCCCTAATAATTTCTTTCTTACGAGTGAATAGCAGATCCAGGTGTTCCTCACCTCTGGTCGGCTCAGATGGAGAAAGAGGTGGACAACAGCCATGCAGTGACCAAACAACAGGACAGCTATTATGGTATGGGATCTGTGCAGAGAATCCCATTTGGTGGCCAGTGAACAGCAGCAGGAGTTGACTGAATATTTGTGTAAAGGAGAATGAAGTAGAGAGGACAAAAAGGAGATGACAGCTGGACAAAAACCTATCAGCACAGCTAGACAAGTTCTCACAGGAATCTGGGGCCCCGTGAGAACAGTAGACAATACTAAGAGACAAGCATGCCATTGAAGGAGAAGCAGTTTGCTGTTTCAAAGTTGCACTCCACTCTGCAAGTTAAATGGGGAAAAGCAGAGACACATAGAGCTATGGAGTCAGAACAATTTTCAGCTGAGATTCCTGCATTAGCATGGATAGGCAAGCAATCTGAAGAAACAGAATGGTGAATCACACTCACGGTGTCTGGGAAAAAATGTAATGACTCAGAACTAAGAGAAAATAAGACACTGACCAGAAGTAATGAGGAGACAAGTCCTGGAGAAAGAAGAAGCGCAGTCTAATGTGCAGTCATGTTCCTCCACAGTTTGTGGCACGACTGCTAGACTTGGTTCACAAAGGCCACAGCAGCTCCAGAGATCTAGGTCCCCAGCTATGAATGAAGATGCCTATGAACTTCTCCACAATTGGATGAGGGTTTCAGAACAAGGGAAGGATCCAGGCGTAAGGAAAATGGGGTGGAGTATGGCCTGCTGCACAGAACTGGAGTTAATGTTGAATACACTATAAAAAATGCCAAGCCTTGCTATGTTACAGTATCTCAGCCTGGGCTTAATCAAGTTTTTATTTTCCTTAAAATTGCATTTTAGACAAAACATATGAGTAGATCAAATCAACTTGCATTTAAATAAAGCATTTGACATACAGTCATAAAGGGAACCACTGCTGAAGACTGAAAAATGGGGATTAGAACAAAACCAAAATGTGGTAAATAACTGGCATAGAAAAAAAAGTATTAAGCAGGAAGTACCCAATGGAAGATTTTTGAAACTGATTTTATTTATTTTCATTAACAGCTCCAGCACAAAAAGGAGAAGTACGCTAACAAAACCTGATAATGACAAATTTGGGTGGCATCTTCAATACAAGGCAGAGGATAGTACAGAGAACGGAAGGAAGATGAGAACTGTATAACAGAAATGGGATGAAATATAGCATTACAAAGCACAGAATCATGTTCCTCAGAGTCTATACCCATAATTCCTGTTCTAATATGGGAATTCATCAGTTGCAAACAACAGAAAGTTGAAATACTTATATTAGTCAATCACAGAATGAGCATATGCTGTACCAATGTGGTAAGGCCACAAAAAATAAAATGTGATCCCAATCTGTATCACTACCTGTTTCCAGTAGAGATAAAAATGCATTAGTGACATCCAAGCGCTGGTGATACTGGTAATCTGTAATACTCTCTATAGTTCCGGTCTCCTGAGAGGTAGGTTTAAAGAGGTTCAAAAGAGGTAAATTTAACCTGAATAAGTATAATGAAAGATTGTGAGGATTAGAATTGTGGGGAACCCCTTTTACTTGTCAAACTAAAAGCACTTGATTTGCTGAAGCTAGCGAGAAGAAGAAAAAAAAAAAAAAGCTGCCGAATCTAAAGTATCTCAGAAGTAAGGAACCTAACTAGTCTTGAGGCACCCATTGTCATGGCTTCCGTGACAGAGGGAAGCAGACTGGATGTGCCAAGAGGTCCCGTGCAGTTCCATAATCATAGACTCATAGACTGGTTAAAGTTGGAAGGGACCTTAAAGATCATCTAGTTCCAACCCCCTGCCCTGGACAGGGACACCTCCCACCAGCCCAGGTTGCTCCAAGCCCCGTCCAACCTGGCCTTGAACCCCTCCAGGGATGGGGCAGCCACAGCTTCTCTGGGCAACCTGGGCCAGGGGCTCACCCCCCTCACAGGAAAGAATTTCTTCACAATATCTCATCTAAATCTCCCCTCTGTCAGTGGAAAACCCTTCCCCCTCGTCCAATGGCTCCCCTCCCTGATCCAGAGTCCCTCCCCAGCTTTCCTGGAGCCCCTTGAGGGACTGGAAGGGCCTCCAAGGTCTCCCTGGAGCCTTCTCTTCTCCAGGATGAACAACTCCAACTCTCTCAGACTGTCCTCATAGCTTAGGTGCTCCAGCCCTTGGATCATCTTCATGGCCCTACTCTGGACTTGCTCCAATAGGTCCACATCCTTCTTATGTTGGTGGTCCCACAGCTGGACACAGTACTCCAGGTGGGGTCTCACCAGAGCAGAGCAGAGGGTCAGAACCACCTCGCTCGCCTGCTGGCCATGGTTGTTTTGATGCAGCCCAGGATGTGGTTGGCCTTCTGGGCTGCCAGGGCACATTGCTGGCTCATGTTGAGCTTCCCATTCACCAACATCCCCAAGTCCTTCTCCTCAGGGCTGCTCTCCATCCGTTCTCTGCCCAGCCTGTATTTGTGCTTCAGATTACCCCAATGCACGTGCAGGTCCTTGCATTTGGCCTTGCTGTAGTTCATGAGGTTCGCACAGGCCCACCTCTCAAGCTGGTCCAGGTCCCTCTGGATGGCATCCCTTCCCTCCAGCATGTCGACCGCTCCACACAGCTTGGTGTCGTCCGCAAACTTGCTGAGGGTGCACTCAATCCTGCTGTCCATGTCGCCAACAAAGATGTTAAACAGCACCAGTCCCAGTACTGACACTTGGGGAACACCACTCGTCACTGCTTGCCACTTGGACATTCGAGCCATTGGCCGCAACTCTTTAAGTGGGGCCATCCAGCAAATTCCTTATTCACCCAGGGGTCCCTCCGTCAAATCCATGTCTCTCCAATTTAGAGCCAAGGATGTCGTGTGGGACACTGTCAAATGCCTTGCATAATCCTATCTTCCTACATGTAATAGTTTGCTATGTTGAACTTTCTCATATGGTTATATTCATGCAAAATGAAATCCTTCTCAAATAGCTGAAATGTAGCAGTTGAGCGACCCTACCCAACTAGCAATATGCTCCAGAACTACAGCACAGGCTTGGTCAGAGAGCCTGGAAGTCCAACAGCAGGTTATCTGTGTCAACTGTCTGACTTACTATCACAGCAGGTAACACTAAGAACCCACTTGCTTTTCCACTATTACATAAGATGGTTTTCAAGAGTAGAATGTATTTAATATCTTTCCCTCTCCCCTTCACAGTTCCCAGAAAAGAGAAAAGACAAGCAAGAGTCTGCAAAAAGTCTGTGGGAAGCACAAGCTGATTGGCTGGAAAATACTCCAGAAGCAGCTCCAGGAAGTTGGAAGTTTTACCCTGAGTTTTGTGTGCGTTCCACAGCCACCTGTGCAAATCTTCCAGTTGACAGGACACCGATGCACACAGCATTTTCCCATCCCATGAATGGGGAGCGTAAGGAGGTTCCGATACACTGACTGCAGCCTAATGGAATATCTTAATCCAGACACAATGTCCAATCATCGATACCAGCACTCCAGCTGCACTGATAAAAACTCCATTGCACATAGAACTCTAGCAATTTGTGATGCCTTATCACTCAATCAATTAAAATTATTGCTGACAGCAACAAAGATACTGAAAGGCAAGAAGACTTGGTGACTTTTCGGAACCAGGCATGGTTCTCAAAGGTGCTACATCTGTATAGCTTTTTGACATACTTGAATAAGGCTCTACCTATTAAAGGATTATCATGGATTTGATAAACAGAGGCACAAGCCTTCTGTTGCCAAAAAAGTTTGGTTAGCTCTGTTCTGAGACCTTTTTATCTTATAAAGGCACCAGGAAAAAAACAAACAAACAACAACAACAAGCCTTGAAACGGACATATATTTAAAGCGATAGCCTCACCATACAGGATGTAT
The DNA here is from genome assembly GCF_028500815.1 of Rissa tridactyla. Taxonomy (NCBI): domain Eukaryota; kingdom Metazoa; phylum Chordata; class Aves; order Charadriiformes; family Laridae; genus Rissa; species Rissa tridactyla. The sequence goes on along the minus strand of NC_071467.1, from coordinate 168,357,012 downwards.
AATTGTCTGTGAAAACAATTTGTGTGGGACAGACATAACTGACAGCACAAGAAACGTAGCTTTCATTCTAGGAAAGCACAGGCTCCAAGCAGAGCAGGAATGAAGTTTTAACACAAACACGAGGAGGCTGCAAGTAGTTCAAAGGTCTGGATTTAATGGTAGCTTAGTCCTTTCAAGCCAGCAGCACGAGAGAACGAGTGGCTAACCTATGAGAAGTTGTGCTTTCAGAGGGTGGCAGGAATTACAAGAAAAGAAGTGATAATATGGCATCAGGAGTACCAAATTGGGCTCACCTCCTCAGGTGACTGGCACTAGGTACTTGTGGAATGTCACAGAAGAGAATCCGGGGGCTGCCAACAAGTTTGAGTTCACACTAGCAGTGGAGAGGTAGACTTGAAAAGGACGTGGAGATCTACACACCTGTCAAAGGAATTCTAAGCCTAGAAAAAGCACCAGAAGCCAAAGAAACTGGGACTAGGATGTGACGAGGGTGTGTGATCTGAAGACTAAGGAAGCTTGCCTTTTGGGACCAAGTAGGTTTTGGGGGAACTGTACTGAAGAGGGCACAGGAAAGGAAAAGTTTGGGAATAATGGAGAAGGGGAGCAGAGAGAAATTCCAGTGTTTAAAAAGGAAGTAGAAGATTTAAGCATTGAGGATTAGGCATAGGCAGACACTAAAAGCTAGACATATCCCCAGGCACAAGAGAACAAATAACTCTCTGGACAATGCAGGCCCCTTGAACTCTGTTGTTTACATGGGTTCGCTTCAGCCCTACGAGGACACAACCAGGAAAATTAGAACCTGGCAGCTCTACTGGGCCAGAGAGATCTGAGAACGAGCCCGTCTCCTACAGGCACAGCTGTGCCCTGAACCAGCTTTTGGCCAGCCTCAAAAATTGATCAAAAACATCCTTAAGACCCAGAGGGCCCCAGCGTCAAGTGGAGTACTTCGCAGCCCAGCACCACTGTCCATCCAGCAAGTGGCAGTGCTGGCTCGGCGAACCCAGCGCTGGAGGAGGACACGGGCCAGGCTGCTCCACACTCCCAGCCCCCAGCCCCAGCCCCAGCCTGGCTCTCTAGACTTTCACCCACTGCCTACTTACTTTTTAATTAGATTTTTAAACAAAAAGTGAAAGTATTTTCTAAAATCCCTCTAATTACAATAAGATGCTGAACTGATTGTGAAGGGAATAGGAAATGAAAGCGACTCACCCTCTGAGGGAGAATTTTGTCAGCCATCTTCCTCCTCTTGGCACTGTACATTTTTTAAAGAAAAAAACACGTTACCATGGTGACAGATCTAGGAGTAACGAGGCCACCTGCTAAATTATCCTGACATCTCCACATGCTGGTGCACAGCTGTGCATGCATCAGCAAAAGGGTCTCACCCATGCCCAGGACCTAGGACCCCTTCTCTCAGCAGCCTGGGGAGGCAGTTAGCTAAGAACAAATCAGGGCTGTCTGTTATGCATCTTGGAAAGAAGTGTGCAAGTTCTTTGATCACAGCATCTTCTATGGTGCAGGGCGGCAATGTATGCAAGTGCATGTGCACATGCTCTCTACAGATACAGAAAAAGCATGTCGGAGGACAGCGTGCAGGTGTGGCAGCGGGCATAGATGCAGCTATGCATATGCACATGGAAGTGGCTGAGCGCCTGTAAACAGAATGTGAACTTGTTCGAACAGATGACATGCATTCATTCATTCATTCATGCCCAAAACTGAGTGCTGATGAAAACACACATATGTACGTGCATTTCATATGATGTATGAAAACACACATATACACACGCCCTTCCCTACATATATACGCTTGTTTTATTGTAACAATACCTTTGCCTCAGTGATATACAAAGGTCAGCGGGCTTACATGTCCATGTTTGATCATCTTTATGAACGCACATGTGGGAAGACGTATGTGTCCCTGCAGTACATATACATAATTTGTCCGTACCCATACATAAGCCCAATTGTATAGGTATGCTTTTGAAAAAATACTTGTGTTTGTGTACATACACACAAATGTATGTGTGCCTAAGAAATGCTACTGTCAGGAAGATTGCCAAACACGTTGTCTTTCGAGTTCTTCAGATTCTAAGAACTGTTTGTGCCCACCAAACCTGTCACCTAGCTTTCTCTAACAGGGCCAAGAGGGAATTCAGGCCTCATTCTTCACCTCTACGATTTGTGAGGCCTTTATCTTAAGCAGGAGATGAATCACTCCATCTGCGACAGACAAATGGGAGAAACTGAACCGCCTGCTACCGTCTGCCATGTCAAGGATGCCCCTCCTTACTGTTTTCATACAGGAAGTCTGTCATCAGCCACGTCCATGTAAAAGCTGTTTCCACACACAACAATGTGGCACACTCCCTTCCTACATATGCTAATAATAAGCCTGGCCTGAAATACCACAGTCTTAGATTCTTCCCCATCTCCGTATAAGCCAAGCCTGAGGAACTCTTTGTGCACGGAGGTGCAAACTACATCCTTCCTTGGGGGCAGAAAGTTCACCCACACAGTTACAACCAATTCTGTGGGTGAACAACATCCCTTTTTAAAAGCATAGGAATAATGGGACTGGAATGTTACGCGGTGTGAACCTCCAACACCCTCCACAGCTCACAAAATCAAATCTGCATGGAAACACTTCACCAAATCTGGAAGTAATGCCTGAGCAAGCTCCATCCTCCCAAAGGGAAACGGGATATGCATGCACCTGCAACAACCCCAAAGGCTTGCAATTAAAAAGCAATTAACAAACAACCCAAAAACCCCCAACAGCTTCTGCCTCAACCAGTTCTCCAAGAGTCTGTTATAGAAATGAGATTTCTGTCTCCACCAAACCTGCCAAGAAAGGATAACTACACCTTCTTGGCCTGTTTGTGCCATAAAACATAGGACTGAATTACTCCCAGAAGTGGACCCAAGATGCCAGAAAGTTTGCCTGAAAACACAGAAAAATTTCAGCGGGAAACGACAGGGAGGTGGAAATGAACAAGGGGAAAACATTCAACACATTATCTGGAGGGAAGGCATGGCAGAAGAAACAGAGGAACTTTCCCGAGTACCTAGGAGGCACCGGTGTGAGCTGGACTCCCTGCAGTAGCGACTCCTGCTGGGTTCCAAACTAGAAGCATTGAAATTAAGAACTAGGGAGAGGGAACTGCCTCCTTCTGTGAATTAGGCCATCAACTTTTAGAAAATATTCTTTTTTAATGACCTGGAAACTAGGTAGTGACTAAAGTTTACCGTAATTATCCAGTAGTGGCAATTTTTTTCAGGCTGTATCTACCCTGTGTATTTGAAGACTGGGCATTATTTTGTGCAGTTTCGTGGAGTTCCTCCTGGGAGGTGCTGTGAAATACGCATTTTGGCTAGTGCTGGGCAAGGCCTCCATGACGCACATGCATCTCTTGCGCTCACATGCTGCACTCACACGCATTCCTTCTGTATTCAATCGTAATGCATTAATACTCTCAGGATTGGTGTCCTTTCCAGATGCATCCCAGATATAAGCATTCACAAGTCTGGCTTGCTGATCCAAGGCATATAACCTGGACAGAGCAGGGCTCCTGAAGCACTGATCTCAGAGAGTCACCTTTTACCTACAACTAGATATGATGACACCGCCAGAACTCTGTCCGAATCTATATATACACCTATAATGATTTTGCAAAAGGCAGACCACACAGATGCCTGCACCCTATGGATTTATCAGGAACTGGCTCACACTTGGACCTCAAGGCTGCTGAGATCTAACAAGTTGCAAAAAGAAATTAGCAAACTGTTATTTAAGAGAGAATGCATTCAGCACTGTACAAAGCAGGCATATTTAAAAAGGAAAGCTCGTTTAAAATAATCCCTCTAATTCTATGAAATTATTTCCTATGCATATCTCTCTATTTTATACATAGGAATGCCTGTGACAATTGCAAGTTTCATGACCACTCTCATGAGTGACCATAGTACAAGCATTCACAGGACCAACCAAAAATTTTTTCCACTTGTCTCATTTACAAACCATTTTGTTAGCCAGTCGGAAATCAGAGAAACTATGCAGAACAGACAACAAATAATACAATAATTGTACTATATTAGAAGGAGAACTGTTCATTAACTTTAAAGGCTAAATATAACAGCCAGATTTATAGCCTGATAAACCTGCGAGGAAAAAGCATTATAACTGCAAAACCAGACATTAGTAAAGGTCAGTTTGTTCAAGACCATGCACAAAGTAAAGAGTAAAATTTACCAATGTTTTTCCTCCTTTAAGAAACTGATAATACATAAATCTTCTAGTCTGTCTCATTCGATCTTAAAGGTCTTACCTATTGCTAAAAAGATGCATTTTTTTCTTCTTCAAATTATCCTCCCACGTTTTCTTTCTGGAACACTCACCTCCTAGTTCGGTTCTGCGTGGCTTGCTGCTGCTGCTGCACTTGCTGCTGGACCTGCTGCTGCTGGACCTGCTGTGGTGCAGTGCGTTTCCTTGTTGTTTCCATCACAGTCTGGGGCATCCCAGGTCGCACCGAGGGGCTTCCAACGTACGGGGGGCCTGGGGGACCCATGGGAGCCCCCTGATGGGGCATTCGAGCTCCTGATGGCATCCCAGGTCGCTAGAGAAGAAGCGAAACAGAAAGAAGAGCCAGTTTGGCCCCTGTTTCTTCAGCTGCAAATATATTTGTACATAATCAGACACTGGCTCCAGCAAGCTCCCCATTTTGACCACCCCAATAAGCACTAAGCAGAAACACAGAGCACATGAGCTCTGGGCTGGTATTTCCCAGACATCGTAAAGAGGAATCCAGTGATAAAGTAGTCAGGAAACAGGGATGAAAAATACTAAGCTTGGGAAACGCTCAGTGGTCAAAACATATCCAGGCCAGCTTACAGCCAAAAGCTCTACCTTCAGACCCAAGGGAAAACTCCATGGCAGCTACACGCAGTCCAAATTGGTGCAGTTCACACGCTAATCAAAGCTGCAAGCAAGCTCACATCTACAGTGCTTCAGATTACCACTGACTAGCAGGCGGCTTTCACCAGTAGGGAGACTGTAACGAGCAAAGGTGAACCATGAAAACACTGTGATAAAACATCCTCCATTAAGAGCCCTCTCCTTCACCTACACTGGAGAGCAGTGTAAGTTCAGAAAGTGACAATAACCCTTAAAGAAAAGGTCACGTCTCTGATCAAGCCTCTAAAATTAAACAGAAAATAAAAGGAATGTGGTAGTTTGTCAGCAGCCTGTGTAGGCTAAAGTCCTGACATTTATGTTGATTTCAGTGTGCTCTGGAGAGACACTTTGGGCCAAATCACAAACTTAATGCTGTAGAAGACACACAGTAAACTCAGTGCTGAATCCTAAAAGTTTATAGTCATCAAGGAAAACCACCAGTAAAATAATTACCACTGTAAAATGCAATTTAAAACAGAGAAGAGCTTAGCTTCATTCTAAGAATTATCAAGATGTTTATTATATGTCTACGTATATGTGAAAATACAGACAAATACACACACGCTCTATAGGCATTTGAACCAGTATGTGAATAAGAATAATCATACACAAAATTTTTTTAAAGGTCAAGTCCCTCTACAGTGTCTTTCAAGGAAATCAAGAGCTAGTGGTATCCATTATAGATAAATAATTGTTTAAAGGATAGAAATGAGGTCAAAGTAACTGGTTCTGAAAATAAAACGAAGGCACAGGCAGATTTTTTCTGAGACTCATGCTTTTCAGCATATTCATAAGCAACCTGAAAAAAGAACGAAAAAAACAGAGAAAGAGCAAGGAAGTGACCAAGTTTGTTGGTAATGCCAAGTTATTCAAGCTGGCAAAGATGAAGGCCAGCTTCAAAGAACTGCAGAAGGACTTTATGAGACAGAATGAACACTTAAAAGGAAGATGAAAATGGATTTCAGTCCATATTTAAGTGAATTACATGGGGAAAACCGATACAATCATCACATACAAAACAATGGGCTCTGAGCTGACTGTTGCCCAACAGAAGCAAGATCTTGGAGTTTAAACAGACACTTCCAAAATAAAATAAAAAAATCAATTCACTGTTTGCTAGAAGTCAAAAGAAAGCCATTAAACAAAAGAAATGACAAGGAAGAGAACAGCGAACATCACTGTGCCACTGTCCGTGGTTTGCCCACATGTCGAATGCTGTGTGCAGTTCTGGTTCCTGATCTGGAAAAAGAATGGCACGGAAACAGAATAATGGAATCATAGAATGGTTAGGGTTAGAAGGGACCATAAAGATCATCCACTAGACCAGGCTGCTCAAAGCCCCGTCCAGCCTGGCCTTGAACACTTCCAGGGATTAAGATTAAGGTATGATTAAGATACAGAACTGCACTCACCCAAGTAAAAGTAAATATACTATGGTCTTCCATCTGGAAAGAGGTGATCCAAGGTAATCTAAGCAGGCATTTGCTACAGCTCTGCAAAATCACGAGTGGCCTAGAGAGGGCAGTTGGGGATTGACTGTTCACTGCCCCCTCCAGAATAATAAACTACGGCCCTCAGAGGAGGCCAGGAGGAGTCAGGCTCAAACGCAACCAAAAGAGGGTAGTTTGCCACACAGTGGGTAGTCACCCCTTTCCAAACGACATGGAAAACATATTTGGTTCAGAAACTTCTCTGAGTTACCAACAGCTAAAGACTGAGAAAGTACTAGGGAGAAGCACACCAGTGGTCTCCAAAGGGAGAGGCGTGCACCAAGAGGGTATGCAGGACAGCCCATTGTGGGGTGGGAAGAAAACTTTTTTGTACCATTAATAAATAAAAGAAAAATTTTAAAAATCGTTTATTTAATCCTTATTTCATGCTTTTATAATTTCTAAATATATAATTATAATATGTATCATAATAATATATAATTCTAAATGTAATTTGGACCTGTATCTCCAAATCCACTGTAGTCCCCAAAGTCGCAGCTCAGTGCTCTCCCTGATCACCACAAGTCTTAGATATTCCTTGCACTTGTATGCATGAAGGAAACTGGAGAAAGGAAGAAGGTGAATGAACGATCAGCAAAGAACCAGTGTCTCTAATTGGTACAGACAGGGAAGGAAGGCTGAGGTAGGAAAGAGACCAGCACAGGGAGCCAAGGAGGTGAATCCAGCAAGTGTTCGTGTCGGAAACCGATGGTGGGGATGGCCACCGAGCAGAGAAGCAGCAGGAGGCAGCAAAGAGGCAAAACTGAGGCTCTGTGCAGAGCTGGAAACATCTTCTCCCATAAACAGCACGCTACGGAAACTGCCGTAACGGAGCGGCTCCCTCCCTTCCCACGTACTCACCCCCACCCTCCAGCCCAGCCGGAGCCAGCAGAGAAAAACGGCCCAGGAAATGCTTCTCTCCCGAGCTTGTATTTCAGATCTCTCTGTTGTCTGTCAGTCCACACCGTGGCCCTCCTCCAGCAAAGAGCAGACCGTTGGGCCTGCTGTCGCCTGTCAGTCAGCCGGGGACATTTGACAGTGACTCGGAGGAGACGAGGTCCCGGCATGGCCATCCCGCACTCGTCCCTCCCGGAGGCTGCCTGGCCGCGGGGGTCAGGATGCAGGCCCACTTCTCTGCTTCTACAGTGGACAACTTAAGGCCTGGAGAAAAAGGTCAGCGAGCCAAATCTACTCTCGATCTCAATCTGACATCTTTGAACTTCCTTCAGTTCCCTTTGTTAAGCATCAAAATAGAGAAAACTAGAGAAAGGACAAAACTGACAAAAAGGGGGCAGCTCTAGCAAAGGCATATTCAGTCTCACCCCTTGCCCTGCCTCATTCCTTCCCCTCCCTTCTCATGTTCCTATCTCCAGTATCACCCGTAGATAAAATATTATTCACTACGCAACTGCCGTGTCCCTGCTGCGAGCCCACAAGACTCCCAAGATACAGAAATGCTCTATCTAAACTTTTATAAAAGGAGAACACACAAGCAGGACCTCACCTTATCTAAAAGCTTATTTTGCTCTCAAACACGTGTAAGACAAGACAGTGAAATATGTTCAATATGTTGAATTTTTCACAATACTGACATTAAAAAAAAAGTCTTGATACTAAAGACATATAACTTCTTTTGATGTGGTACAATGCTGTTATGTCTTTTGAAATAGATCTTGGAGGTGCACCTTCGTGTGGGTTAGGATCTGTCTCTCCCTTCGTCCTCAGAGGGATGGAACCTGTCCTGAACAACACCATCCACGGTGAAGGCTGCAGGGCAAACAGCACCGACACATCCTCCTTCCTGGGAAATCACCTACCCTACACCCCTCTACCCGACCCAACCCTGCTCTTACCCACAGACCCACCCCCTTTCTTCCTCCATTGATCCACCTACATGTATTACTCTGCACTGCTTCAAACACTTCACTGGACAGAGGGCGAAACCACCGTGGGCTGTAGGGAATAAGGAAGACCACAGCACGTCCCCAGCGGAAGGGACCACTCTCACAGCTCTGAGGAGATGGAGCGGAGCAGAGCAGAGCAGCTGGGCATGGCCACACAGTGCGGCACGCGGAGAAAGGCACACCGCCAATATTTCACACATGCGTACTGGTCCCCAAGAACTCTGCTGATGGCCTGCGTTCCTGTGGTCCATCCCTGCCCTGGCTACACCCTTCCAAAGCTGAGCACACCATCAGTGCAGTAAGCAGACCAGCCCCCAGCGACTGTTGCCGTCCCCTGTCGCTGCCTTCCGCTGCCCGCTTTCCCAAGCTACGCAGTTGGCTTTTCTACTTTCTTCCCTCCTGTCACATCTGATGCCTGCCTCTTCCCCTCTGTCTTGAACTTCTTAAAGTGAACTTCTCAAAGTGAACTTCTCAGGTGGCCAAGAAGGCCAACAGCATCCTAGCCTGTATCAGCAATAGTGTGGTGAGCCGGACTAGGGAAGTGATCATCCCCCTGTACTCGGCACTGGTGAGGCCCCACCGCGAGTACTGCGTTCAGTTTTGGGCCCCTCGCTACAAGCAGGACATTGAGGTGTTGGAGCATGTCCAGAGAAGGGCTACAAAGCTGGTGAGGGGTCTGGAGGACAAACCTTATGAAGAACGATTGAGGGAGCTGGGGTTGTTTAGCTTGAAGAGGAGGCTGAGGGGAGACCTTATCACCCTCTACAACTACCTGAAAGGAGGTTGCAGAGAGATGGGGGCTGACCTCTTCTCCCTGGTGACAAGTGATAGGATGAGAGGAAACGGGTTCAAGTTATGTCAGGGGAGGTTTAGATTGGATGTTAGGAAACATTTTTTCACTGAAAGGGTTATTAAACATTGGAATAGGCTGCCCAGGGAGGTGGTGGATTCACCATCCCTGGAGGTGTTTAAAAAAAGGGTAGATGGGGCACTTAGGGACATGGTTTAGAAGTGGCTTTTGTCAGGGTAGGTTAAAGGTTGGACTCGATGATCTTAAAGGTCCCTTCCAACCTCAGCGATTCTATGCTTCTATGATTCTATGATTCTCCTGCCTGAGACAACACTGGAGCGGTCCTTTTCTAGACATTTCTACTGCAGAGTCTTTTCTCAAGGGACATCAACATCATAGCAGCCAAAATGCTGAAGCAGAGAAAGGGAGGGTTCCTGTCTGGACATACTGGATAGAAGAAAATAACCTGGAGAACCAATAGGTAAAAGGAAAAGAAAGTGTCAAGAAATCAAAAGCAAAAACACCTGCAAGAGCCTTAGAAAAGGACTGAAGAGAGAGCAGGGAGTCACTGCAACACAGTATAGCACTGAGCTGCACCCATGGCAATTCCCTGCTCTGAAAGACACAGGCTCCATCCACCAAGGCACCTACAGGACTCCGACAGCATGCAGTGACAGCCACGGGCTTCTTGTTAACTGAAAAACCCACAGATTTTGAGAACAACAATTACCAAGTATACAAACAGTGTATTTTTTTAACTAAAAATAGAAGCTACCTTGGCTAGACAACATATTGTGTCAAGGCATTACAGCAGCTACTGACTTCTATGAGGCACAAACATTAGCAGGAGGAGATGCCAGATGCTGTCTGGAGGTGAGAATGGGTCACTACGAGTATCTGGAACAGCTAAGAAATTTATACTAGATTGATATTGTCTGATGGCAACAGGCTTCGGACTGCACATGTTTCCCAACTGAATCTGCACTTCAAAATGGACTCTTAGAAGCACAAGAAAAAAAGTTGCAGACAGCTTCTCTCCTCTCGTATAACTATAGATGTTACCTCACATGAGATTCTTTTTTTTAATGGCTATGAACCTTTTAGATATTTAGTAAGCAGAAACATCAGTATTGCAATTTTTGCTTCCTCTGTTTCCCAAAAACTCTCACATCCTAGAATCAAGTGTTGCAGGTTCCACCCATTTTTAAATAACGTTCACAACAATCCAAAAATCTTTAACTCAGAAAACATCACATTCACATGACTGTGAATTGTAACTTGAGACAAAGTTCAGGGACCATTTTTCTATTTCATGCATGTCTATTCACAGCTCAGAATAACCAGACACCAAACCTGAAACGAAGCGCTTGGATGCAACCATGGCAAAAAAAAAACCAAAACACCAAAACCGAAACCCCAAACGTCTTTGGCATTGAAACAAACAAACCCAATATACCATCTTTGAGTTCCATTAGCTTGCTCGTTTTAATAGATGTGATCACATCCACTGCTGTGATATAATGTATGGAATGGATTTTGTGTGAAGAACTACCAGAATGAAGCTCTTGACTCTGTAAAAAGGATAGTTTTGGGAGGGGAGAGGTAAGAGAGCTCTGCAACACCATGACTAGCACGGGAGGAGGCTGATCAGGAGCTCACTGTCTCTTCCCTTACAAGAATTAGTCAACAGCGAGCAGTCAGCAGGATCACGTACTTCTTTATGTAAGATAAGCTGCAAAAATTCCTGACACAAAACACTGTGAATGCTAAGCGTTTATATGGGTTCAGGAAGACATCAGCAGACTAACCTACATAAATAAAATCCATATAGAGGTACTATGCATAGTGGGCAGATTTGGGTCAGAAAACTCCAGAGCTACGAAGCACTGAGTGTTTGGATGAAGCATCACCAGGTTTTTGCCTTGTTCCCGTATTTCCCCGCAGTCTTCTGCTGCTCCCTGCCACCAGGGACACTGGGCTAAATGATCCAGTGCGACTGTTTCCATATTCCTACAGTCTTTCTTTTTTAAAAAACAGAAGAGCAATTCAAACATCTCACAGACCAATTACATCTGTGCACCTATATTCATCAGCAAATCACAGAATTGCAGAATGGTAGGGTTGGAGGGCCCTCTGCAGCCCATCCCGTCCCACCCCCGGCCAGAGCAGGGTCACCCACAGCAGGTGGCACAGGAACGCGTCCAGGCGGGGTTGGGATGTCTCCAGAGATGGAGACTCCACCACCTCTCTGGGCAGCCTGTGCCAGGGCTCTGCCACCCTCACAGGAAAGAATTTCCTCCTCATGTTTAGGTGGAACTTCCCATGGTCAAGTTTGTGCCCGTTACCCCTTGTCCTGTTGCCGGGCACCATTGAAAAGAGCCTGGCCCCATCCTCCTGACACCCCCCCTTTCAGTATTTATAAGTGTTGACAAGATCCCCCTCAGCCGTCTTCTTTCCAGACTGAAGAGCCCCAAATCCCTCAGCCTTTCTTCATAAATCAAAGTTTTCTCAATGAGCAACTAAATTTTTTTTTAACAAGCCTATACTGCATAAAATCACGTTGATCTCTATTAAAGCCCAAGCTAGAATTAATACGATTTTCTTTTCTCAATTATGTGTAAACTTTTCTGTATTCATTAGCCAGCAATTAGTCCAGGGCTAGGAAAGGACAAACCATGATCTTCTACTGGCAGCTTGCTTGCAAGGTTGAATGCTGTTCAATGTTTTCACTCTACCAGTTTTCTCCAAGTACCTTCCCAATCAAATTTCTTCACTGCAGTGAGATCCCTTGATTTCCCCGGGCTGCCCTCCACATATCCCAAACACCTCCTTGTTTAAGAAGACAGGGAATACATACGCAGCAAATCAGTGACTCCATCCCAGGACCTGTTCTCTGACCACGTCCTGGCAGAGAACTGCGCAGCCAGCCCTGTCTTAGTGGAACAAACTGCCCAAAAATGACAGATCGTGAGGCTCTTTTCTAGCCTTTCTAGAGTTAGTTGACTTATGGTCTGACAAGACAGTATTTATATCCATGATAACATATAAATTAGTGGGATATTACTTTTTTCAAACCTAATATTCTCTTCACCTCACTAATTCTAGTAATGATGTCTACAAACTCATGACTGAATGGAAGAAACAATCACTTTTATCCACTTAGAACAGATCACCATTCAATTTGGGGAGAATATCCTTAGTTCTTCCCATTCTAATAAAACAAATACTATTTTTATAATATACTGAAATATTAAGACCCTGAGGTCATCCAGTCCTTCCTTGTCTCAAAGAACTATCACCCATATCTAAATCATCTTTGATAGATGTTTACTGATTTAACCAGTGGCTAAGATCCTCCAGTGACAGAGATTTTACAACTTTCCTAATCAGTCTGCATCCTTAGATACTATAAATAAAAAAAATAAACCAAACCATTCTCCTACTGATGAAGTCTTCACAGGCCTCCCACTACTACTGCCCTCTGAACTACCCTTTTTTTTGCTTGTTAGTCATGCAGATGACCAAAATAAAATAAAAAAATATTCTTGTAAGTATATGCCACAGATTTACAATTGCTTCTGTATTATTCTCTGCCCCATTTCTTAATCAGGCTAACAGTTTACTTGCTTTCTCGGTAGCAGTGGCTGCTCCTACACACTAGGCAGCTCACAGTGACACCCAACCCTTCCTCCCAAACGGTTACACTTCATTGAAAACCCAGCAATGTATGAGGAGATGCAAAACTGGCTTATGAAATTCATTGCTCACCCCTTTTCCAAATCACTGATAAATCTATTAGACACCATACACATCTTTGGGGGACCAGACCTGCCTTTTTGTCTGTTTTAACATTGTCAGTGAGTTATTTATCACTGCATTAAATGTTTTTTTACATGATGGCACGCTTTGAGACCCTTCTTTCACTGTACTAAATGCCGTTTCATATAACACTGTTTCTGTACTTACTATAAGATGCCATGACTGTATTTGAGAGATAGACAACCAGACAAAAAGAAGACTGAGGATAAGCAAAGGAGTCACATAAGTGATACACGGGTTTGTATAATTAGCGGTCTTGATATGTAACTAATATTAAACTGTAGAGATTAGCAGGAACCATGAAAAAACACCTACTAGCAGAAAATAAATATGGATAAGGACTTATATTAAAAGGAAGAGCTTCCTAAGCGCAGCAAAGAGGACAAAAAACAAGATCACCATGGGAAAAAGAAGGTGATTTGAACTGACAGCAAGTGTATTGCAAATACACATATGACTTGATAGTTAAGAAAGGGACATAGACCTTTATAGGTGTATCTTGTGTATAAAAGGCAAGATTGGTTTTGGAAGGAAGATAAAGTGGGAACAGAAAAAGGACAGAGAAGCAGATTAAAAAGGTCAGAACAACAGGACAAGAAAACGAACCTCTCAGCAGCTTCTTGTGTGAAGATGACACAGGCAAGGTCGGCGGTGCAAGGCACCAAAGAGATGATTGCTGCAATCGAGTCACAAGAGGACAGATGTCTGGACAAGAGCTTTGACAAGATCTGCACCATAGACCTTCTCAAGGCTATATGGGAAGACACCTGTTTGAGTAAGAAAAAGGGAAAGAAAAAAAAAAAGAAAAAAAAAGGGAGACAAAGGTAACATCCATTGAAATGACCCAGCCATCAGGGAAGCCTATGATAGGGTCTGGAGGATAGAAGAAACTGCAGCAAGATTAATAACTTGGTTTGGGTCAACAGAATTTAAGGCAACAGCTGGACACACAGAGGGGGATGTCATAAAAACAGCCTGAAATGTACAACTGGACAGTAGAAAATGCATCGATAAAGAGATAAATCAACATAAATGTGGTGATTAAAGCCATATTTATCCATAAAAGCACTAGAAATAGAGCAGAGAGGAACGAACGAAAAGGACAAAGTAAAGGATGAAGCCTTTGGGAAAAAAACCAACTCTTTTCCCACAAAAACAATGTGCAAGACCCTGATGAAACGGAACAGGAGTAAAAGAACTGTAAAAATAAATAGCTGAAAGAAATCTAACCTTTTTAAAAGAAGAACTGCTTACCAGAGGTGTAACAAACTATCAAGAACTCACGCAGGATGAGAATGAAGTATTGCACTTGAGATTTTTAACCATTAAGAAATTTCCCCTTTCAGAGGTATCCTATTTGACTGGGACAAACAAGGGACATCTTCTAAGCTGGCAATATGGAAAAGAACAAAGGCAAGATCAAGTGCACAAGAGCAAAGGGCGAAGTGACCTTAGCAAAGGAACATATGTTTCCAGAAAGCTCAAGTGAATCCAAAAGCTAACTGCCCTTAGGAAATACTGCAAAATTATCCCGTTCACTTAAGTGTTCACATAGCAAAAAATTTTCTCACAACATTCTACCCCTATTTACCTCTCCCCATTTTGGGGGGGGGGGGGGGGGGGGCGGGGAGCCTGTAATAAAATAAAAAAAAAAAGTAATCTGAAGAGGAGGTTTTCCCCTGAAATTAGAGCAGCACGTGACTCCAAGAAATCCCAGTAAAGTTTGCTATGTAACTTGATTTTTCAATGAATTAATTCTGATGCTGACACATCGTGGATGGTAATAAAATTCAATAGCCAGCAATTCGTAAACTTAAGATAATATATCAATATGTCAATATGCTCTTATTTGGTAGGATACAGGACCTGAAGAGATAAAATGAAGTTATAACTTTTAAAATCCTTTTTAAGTAATGGAAGACTGACTACCCCAACCTGTGTTTTGATCAAAATGAACCTGAGATAAGGAAAAAACTAAAGGAAAGAACAAACAAAAGCAGAACTAAAGGAGATCAACGTGGGGGAAAGGAGAGGGTCATACATGATGTGTTCAGGCAACAGAATAACAGACAAGAAGCCTCAGCCTCACTAACAAGTAGCAGGAAGAAATGCAGATATTCCAGGCAAACACAAATATTCAAGTGAGATGCCACCAGTGGCAGAACTTCCAGGGCAGAAAAGGCAGACTTTCCTAGCATCCAAATAAGTAATGGAAATGAGTACTGCTATATTCATTCTGGTATAAATTAAAAATTCCCATGCTTAAGCGGCTAGCGTGCTCCTTTCACATGAAGTCCATCTAGGTGTGGAAGAAGCAAATTCACATTACTATTTTTGCCATTCTTCTTGATACTAAAGGAAGACCACTGCTGTGCAAACGCCAACAGAAACCTGGGAAAAGGCAAAAGCATCCCACATGCTCACCCCACCCAACTCGCCTATGGCTCTGCCCAGCTCCAGCCCTCCTGAGCCAGACCACCCCAATGAGCCCACTGTCCACAACAGAGCCACCGCCACAGACCCGCATGCCCGCTCCTCAGCCGTCCCTGCACGTCCGCCATCCTCGCCACAGACTCCTGTATGCTGCCACCGCATCGCCTGCTCACTGTCGCACAAGCACAGAATGACACCTCAAAGTCCTTCGCCCTGCAAGTCCCACCACATCCAGGATCTGCAGGACACACGCTAGATCCTACTCATCTGCAGTAAGCCTCAATAACGGAGACAACTTAGGAGCCTGCTGCGAGCGCCACGGATTTCTGTGATCTTTGCACCAGAGTCCCCACCTGATGTCTTCACAAAGGTGCCACAAGAGGTGCCAGAATCCTCGAGAGAGAAAACCCTCAGGACTATCAGTATCCAAACAACATCTGCATTCCTTAAGAGCTCTTTAAGTCTTATTTTTGTTAAATGTGTATCAATACAGGAAATCCAAATGTCATAAATGGTGACTGCTCTCAATCACTAGAGATTCGTTTAAAGAACATCGTTTCCAATGGCAGCAAAACAGGGTTAGCATTTCCCCTTAAATGGAGATCGAAGACCCGATTCTCAAACAAAAGCTGGAAAATTTTTAAAGACCTGAAGGATCGCTTCAATTAAGCATGACACCCTGAAATTCTCTCGTGGGTGAGTTCCCATAGACTGTTACAGATCTGCAGAGCTAATCTCCTCAAGCCCCTGAAAGTCACCTGTTAAGTAGCCAGAGGATACACAAGAGCCAAGACTGGAGACAAGAACCAGAGGCAGTACCACAAGGCTTCATCAAGCTTTCATCAGAATTGTTTTTCAAAACACAAGTTTGATTACAGAACAAAGTGTCCTACAAGCCCATTTGGGTCAGATCCAGCGCAGATTCTGCACCATGATCAGGCTCAAAAGCACGCTATTCACCATTCATGGAGAATCAAAGCAAAAAAATCACAGCACACATCCCCCCAGACACAAGCCTGTTATTATCAATGAATCAGTGCATATTCTGGGGGCTCTGCAGACCCCGGTGCTCTCCTGGCAAGGCAGTCACCAGCGCCCCAGCAGCACGCTGCAGGAGCCGATCCAGCCCAGCACAGAGCCTCCAGTTTCCACTCATCCCTCTATTCAGAGCCAGCCAGCTCACTAACTTTCCCGACTCACCACCCCATGGACCAGAAACTCAAAAAGTTTGCTTTTCGTAGCTTTGCGAGCCCCTCCTGTAACTTCGTCTGTAGCCATCAGGGTCTGCTCAGCCTCTCTCACTCTCTCTCTTCCTCTTTCTTTCCCTTTTCTGCCTTTTTCTCCAACTCTCCCCTCTGAGTCCTGCTGGGCTCTCACACTTCTAATAGCGCGGAGTGGGGAGGGGGCCCCTTCAGGGCCTTGCTGACGGCCCACTCGCGCCCAGCCTCAGCTGCTGCATTCCTACACTGATAAGCCAGAAATAGTTTGTGCTGCCGGGTTCTGTGTGTTTACTCTGCAGGGACAGAAAATCCAGCTTTTTAAACCTCTCTGTCCAAACAGCAGAGATAAGCGGGAGGCAAATTGAAAACACGCCTCAGCTCTTTGGTGGCAGCGCTGCAGCCTCTCCTCCTCTGCAGCGGGGATGGTGAATTCTGGGGCAAGGGGAAGGGGGAGGGGGCAACTTCAGCAGCGACATGAAACTCACAGAGAGTGTTTTCCCATTAGGAAATGCAGCAGGCAAGCAGTGAGAAACAATGGTTTTCCCTCGCTCCCACTGCTCCTCCCGCGCTGCGTTTCCAGGCCTTTTCCCCAGGGAGCTGGCAGGCAGCACACAGAAACATTCGCTGGCAGCATTTCCAGCGTGCGAGACGGAGAACGAACCCCTCTGGACACGGGAGAGGAACAGCGGGAGGCAGGGAGCTGGGAACAGGGAGGGACGGCGCGTGAGAGCAAGGGGAAAGAAAGAGTGTGAGAGCAGTGGGAGGAAGGGGGCGGGGGGCAGCATGGCGGCAGCACAGCACCCGATGGCTTCCACGCTCCAGGCCGCCCTCCGCCCCTCGGGGTGACCGCCTGCAGGACGCTCTGGTACCACCGCAGCGGATCCATTAGAGACCCCTGGTGACTGACAGGCGCAGACAAATTATTAACACCACAGCTGCCGCGGCACATCCACAGCTCGCTGGTCGCCACACAAAGCCCTGTGACAACGTGTGTCACCCCAGGACACTGCGGGGCACTCGGGGCCCACCTGCCACCCCGGGAAGGGGGCAGAGAGTGGAGACCTCCCCTCTCCTCCGCCACCGCCAGCTGCTGCAGCAGCTCTAGGTGGCCACTGGCCAGCACAACACCCAGTGCTGGCAGCGCGGTGGCCATTCTGCGAGCAGCAACGCTGCCTCCTCCATGATGGCAGAGCAGGCAGCGCCAGCCTGGGGCACCGACCTGCTCACCCACAGCTCCGCGCCTGTCTGCTGCCTGCAAGGGGATGATGCTTCCCCGTCTGCCTGACGCAGCAATAGACGAGATGTTGCCAGGTTACGAGAGGGGCTTATTCTATTCCTCTGCTTGAAATTCTTGTCTAGGGGCTATGAATTTTCTGGCAAGACTGCAAACAGAAGAGAATCAGATCCGAAACAAATAAATACATTTCTGCCCTCAACCAGTAATAAAAACAAGCACAGAAGAGATACTGCATTAGCCGGCAGCAAAGAGCAAGCCACAAAGATGATACTGCCTTTTGCACATGGGGATGAAGGCAACAATCTCCACCAGTATTTAGGGTGACCTCAATCCAAGCTCTGCTGTGTGGCAGTAGCCACGGGAATCACAGAAGTTTTGGGAGGGTGGGCATTGTTATCAGTCCCCCCTCTCCCTCTCAGTCCCTCAGAAGGAATATGCCATACAAGTGTGGCCTTATTCAGTGCCTGAGCTACTCCTGAGGTTCTAGCTGACTTGCTCTAAAAGCACGTGTAATCTGGAATGAAACTACTACGTGGGCTTGGTAGGCTTAGGCTAGCTGTTGGACTTGACATTAAGGGTCTTTTCCAACCTAAACGATTCCATGACTCAACGTGTCAGCATGTCTGGCAAAGTGGCACTGGGCCTGCATTTGCAATTATTTTTTTTCGATGCCAGAAGCACACAGAAACGTTGGCTCCCATCTTGCGAGCCCTTTCCCCTGCTCCTGGCAGGACAACACGCGTTTTCTTTTGGGACTGCACTGACCGCGGTCTCCTGCGGCTGCCGGGGCCGGGCCAGCTCTGCCCGCAGCGGGGCAACCGACAAGGGGCTGGGCAGGCGCCGCTGCTCCCACTGCCCGCAGGGAGCGTGCGGACGCCCGCACCGCACCGGACAAGCCCTCGGGGCTCCGGGCAGAGCCGCCCTGCGGCCTCCGAGCCCCGGCTCGGCCCCGGCGCCGGGATGCTCCCGCCGGCCCTGCCCCGCCGAGGCGCGGCGGCGCGGGCAGGCCCGTGGCGGCGGGGCGCGGCTGCAGGCGGCGGCGCGGCGCGCAGTCCCCCCTCGTGTCCCCCCGCGCTCCTCCGCCAGCACCATCAGCACCGAATGGCAACGGCGCGCCCGGCACGGGCAGGGCGTGCGCCAGCCGCGGTCCCGGCCGCGCCGCAGGCGGGCGGCGGCCGGGCGGTGCCGCGGGCCCCGGGCCGGGCCGGGCCGGGCCGGGCCGGGCCGGGCCGAACCGCAGCGGACCACTGGTCCCCGCGGCCCCGGGCTCGGCGGCGCATGCCCGGCGCGGCTCCCGTGAAGGTCAGCCGTGGCCTAGCGGGGACGCGCGGGCGGAGATGGCCGGACGCGCGTGAGGGAGCGGCCTTAACCCCTTCCGCGCCGCCGCCGGGGCCGGGCCGCCGCCCTGGGGAGGCCGATGGCAGGGAGAGGTGCGGGGCCGCGCGGCGAGCCGGGGCCGCGGACGGGGCAGGCGGTGGGCGTTCCAGCTGCCCGCGCCCCTGCCGGGGACGGAGCGCGGTGCCGCCGGACGGGCCGCGGGACTGGTGGCCGCGGCCGCTGGGCTCCCTGGGTCGGAGGCGGAGGACAAGGCAGAATCGGGCCCCGCGCAGAGGTGCCGCGAGTCCCGCGGCAGCACGTTCAGTTGCCGGCGGCAGCCAGGGGACGCGGCAAGCAGCGCCGGGCCCGCACTCGCCTAGGGCGGCGGGACACGCCTCGCCCCCGGTGACCCCGTCGGTGCCGGGCAGCCGGGAAGGCGCTTCTTTATTTTTCTAATGAGTTATAGGTAAAGTAATGAGCTACAGTTGGTCCCATCTCCATCAATAGCTGGCTGCTTTATTGCCTTCTGGAGCAGGAGGATGTATTACAAAGTGTTACTGAATTTCAATTTAATACCTTACAATATGTATTGTATTCTATCTGGATGTTCTTAATAGGCATTATATAAAGAGATTTCCTCAAAAGAACATCAAATTACAAGGTCAGCCACTTGAAAACTAAGGAACGGCAGACTCACTGTAGCCACAGACTGAATGAGTGAAAGTAAAAAAAAAGAATCATGTAATAATAAAACTCAGCTCTTAGTATGACTGTAGTTCTCCAAGAACTTTAGAAAATAAATCAGCAGAAGTAGCTCTTCGTTTTGCAAATGGAAACTAAGGCACAATTGGATGGAAGTGCCTTGCCCAGCATCACCTGGCTGACAATGAAACCCGCTTCCTGCGATTCTCCCGCTCGCCACAAAGCGACTGTGTGATGCCTGAGCACAAACGGGCGGAGGTTACAGTGCCAGAATGTAATTAAGAGAAAAATCATATAATTTTATTTGAAAATGTTTCTTTTTTTCTATTTTCCCTACATGTTTTTTCATGAAAGTGTAGAAAATAAGCACCTGTGTTCTTTTCAAAAGCGCCTGGCTCAAGGCAAGCCTTCCCCAGCTGCTCCCAGTGTCCTGGCATCTCCCGGCCATCGCTGGTCCAGGAGACGCTGGTGGTGCGGGACTTGCTCCATAACGCTTTTGTTCCTCTACCAGGTCTTGAAGGCTTCATGCCTCCACTGCTCCCCTTCCCTCTCACTTTACGCAATATTCCGAGCCCACTTTATTTCCAGGAAAGGCTGACATTCTTCCTCTTGTGGCTCTGAGAGGCCACCTTTTCTCCCACAAGTTCATGTGTTTCGTTTTTACTTCTGTGCTATTATTGAAGCTTTTAAGATTGTTAAACTAAGATGGTCACATTAGAAAAGATATGAATCAAGATGTTGTTTTGGGGAGATGTTTGCAGCTGCTTTCGATTTTTTGATCTGCAGGTAATTAGAGAAGTACATGAAGGTACTGGTTGCCTTAAAGAGGCATGGTTTCTCTCAGCCAATTTTCATTTGTCAGCAGCACTCTGTTCACCGAAACGTAAAATATTCTCAACAGCTTTGGAAATTGATGCGATATGGCATAGAAAAGGTACTGAAAAACAGGCAGCAAATATCCCAAGATTGAGGCTCTGCTTAATCTAAAGAAATGACCACTTGTTCCTGAGTTCAGAATTACTCAATATTCTCATTAACAATATGGATAATGAACTAGAGAACATGCTTATTAAATTTCCTAGCAACATATGGTTTGGAGGGGTTACAGGTAGGCTAGGAGACATGATTAAAATTAAAATCGCCTGAAGCTGGAGATACGGTTTGAAAAAAACAGGACATGATTTAATCGGAAATAGTGCAAGGTTCCACATCAAGATAGAAATCAACAACTATATAATCAAAAGATGGAGATCAACTGGCTGAAGAGGTAGGGTTTTTTTCTGGAAAAAATATTTGGGGATATAGTAGATCATGAACTGAATGTGAGTTAACAGTACTACACTGACACAAAATAAGCAGACAACCCCCCCAGAAGAGCAGTAACTGAATGGTGCCCCACTTCTCTCATCCCTTTGGTGGCAGCATAAGCAGTGACGACAACACTCTAGATTCTTCTTTTTCTCCTCTGCATTTTGTCTCTGCTTCTTCCCCTTCCCTTGTCCTCTCCAGGGCACAAGCAGTCCCAGCTCACCATTTCCTTGAGGCTGCAAAATTAAATTTTGCCCGTATTGCTGTGGAACCCCTCCAAAGTAATCCTTCTGTTGTGGTATGAATCGTTAATGTCTCAACCAGACTGTCCTTTGCAGTTTGGGGCTCTGTGCATCAGAGAAAATATGTGTGGGAGAATTCAAGATGGTTCAGGGGAGAACAGTAAGCGTGACGAGAACTGTAAAGCCCAAAAAGAGAAAAATAACAGTGTTCAGATATCCAAAAGGCTGCTGCAAATACTGGGAAGAGCTGCTCCCCATACAATGTAAGAAATAATGGACTGAAATTTCTCACAGGAAGATTTACATTAGCTATTAAAGAAGAGCAGAGCAGTAGAAGTAGAGATGTTCTGGGATAGTTTGTCCAGCTGGGTGGGAATCTCCATTGCCTTCCAAGAACAGGTTAGAGAAGCATCTGTCAGAGTGACGTAGGTGGTGTAGATTCTGACTTGGTCAGGACAAGGAACTAGCTGATTCCCAGAGGTTCCTTTTGCCTTATTTCCCTATGGAAACTGTATGGAATTTCCTAAGACAAAGATAAGGCTTTTTTCTATCCAGACTGGTTTCCCCTGATGGATTCCACCGATATGATGCAAACAAGTTTAAGCCGATCAAAAAGGGTCCCTTATTTTTTTTTATTTTGGAAAAAATACAGGTCTGATTGCTACAACAGTGTAAGAATAAGTACTCTGCATACGCAGATTGCTGTCAGGTATCCTTTAAGACTTCCTAAGTATCATACAGCTTTTAAACTGTGGCTTTTTGCTCTCTCCTTGACTCACGTATCTTCAACTACCATCTTGCATCACTGTCTCATAGACGTACGTTTTTGCATTTGGCCTTTCCACTAGCTGTTTTTAAAATCTATCTGCAATGAAGAAATACCATAAGCAATTTGTAGCACGCATAAAGAAAGAAAGAAAGACGACTTGAAATAAAGGCAAAAAAGAGGAAATGAAGGCAAAGAAAAGTGTTTGTCTCTGCAGAGGTTCCAAACGTTATTCTGCAGAGGTAGAGAGATAATGACAAACTTACCTCCTGATTATTTTAAAAGCAATCAAAGGCAACAGCAGTGATGTCAAAAGATGGAGAAAAATACATGTAATACTATAGGATACAAAACAATGAGTCATCCATATCAACCATACCTATATTTTACCCAGCTCTGCACAATTCTGCGTGACATAATCACACACCCTGTCCCTGTCTAGCCCTACTCTGCCTCTGCCTCCACTTTTCCATCCTCACCAAACCCCTTCCCGCAGCTTGGGCCGTGACACCTGTGTGTGGCTTCTCACATCGTCTTAGCAACGAAGCAGTGTGCTACAGGCAGCAGTCCACAACACTCATTTTCTAGCCACGGGCCAAAGCAGAGCTGCAAAGTATGAGAAGTTAGTAGGAAGACTTTGGTCCTGGAAGGAGAATAAAGAAGATGCCAGATTGTGTTGGGAGTATGGATTTCTGTTTTTTTAAAAAATGAAGGAAATAGAGGAATTCTTGGTGGGGAATCCTGGGGGAATAGAGAAGGCGACCTACCAACAACTACCCCCAACCCTACTGCCCCCTAGTCCAAAAACCATAAGTATCTTCATGATATTTGGTGATTAGAACAATGGCTTTGGGGTGTGTTTCGTGAGAGCATCATAAAGGATTCACCTGCTATCACTAATTGACAACACAGATTGGGGAACCACTGGGTCAGCAAGTCCACTGTTGTATCATCAATAGCAACCATGTCATATGTAACCCTTTCAGACATAAATTTATTGCATAGCACTTTAAACCTTGGTATTCCTTTGGGACGGCTGCTAAAAAACTGATCTCTTTGAATGGCTAAGGATGTTCTTTTAGTATATCTGGCTATTCCCATGTATTCTCTTACCATCATTGCCCTTAACGGTTCTTCTTTGTGTCTAATGTTTATGCTTTGAAGCATTTATACATAGCAGTCCTACCCACACTCACTCCTCTTTTGTGAGACTAAACATATGAAGCTGTTATTTGGTCTCTTAAAACCGAGTGCCTACATCCCATCATTCTATCAGCCCTTTCCATGTCAGTCACAGTGAACCAGTCTAGAACGAGGGCAAACAGAACCGAGCGCTGATTCCTGTTACAAGTCCTTAAATGCGTGACTATGTACTGTACTGTCATCAGGTATCATCTGATTTCTATTGGCATAGTCTTCAGAATCATCCAGTTCTTTCCATATAACTTATTATCTTCTGCTTCAACGATACCTGTCTATTTTGTATCATCAACAAATTTAATTACTCCTGTTCCTATTTTTGCGCCATGGGCATTACTGAAAATACTAAATGACATCAATCCCAAGGCAAATCCTGAAGAAAATGCAGTGTCTTCTGTGTCTTCTCTACTGAACTCCTTACCTACCCTGCAGTTCTTCTATTGTCTGTCTCCTCAGTCCCAACTAAATTTTCAGATAGCACCGTATCAAAGGCTTCACTAAAGTCTAGATAAATAAGATGTACACTGTTTTCTTTGTGTAGAAAATTAGCTATCTGAGAAAGAGTAGGTTAGTAAACTTACACTGCTTTTTTTATCCCATCTACTCCCTCCTCATGCTCAGTTATTTTCTCTTTCAAAAACCATTCTTGAGCCTTGCATGGACTTGGGTTCAGACTAATGCAACTGCCTAGAGTATTCTTGCCCTTCTGTATTATAGGAAAACCAACAGGATTTCCTCTCTCTTTATCAGGAAAAAAATATTTTTTAAAGTCCATTTTGATCAATATTAATAATGCTAGGAATTATATCCTGTTCTCACTGAAAATCATTTGAAAAGTCTTTATAGTTTAAGCAAATCAATAAGTAAATACTGATTAAAGGATGTATTAATATGCAAAGCTACATAAGAACTGAGAAACAGCCTTAGGAAGCACTAGGAGACTGCAGAAAGCACATAACCAAAGAAGGAAAACAAAGCAATCTTGGCACAGACTGCCTAATAAATCCACCTCCCATTTCAACTAAACTAGCAGAACAATTAATAGGTGACTACAACCACATCAGCCTTAGAGCGCAATGGAAGAACTGAGAGCAACAAATAATATTGGGGATCATAAGAAAACTGCATTGCCAGACAAGCCCAAGTGTCTTTTTAAATTATTTTATTTGGCAGAATAATTACAACAATTACAAACAGATTACCCCCCCCAAAAAGTCAAAGTTAATCTCAAATGGTACATCATTACAGCAAACATCAATGACTTTGGAAAATGGCAGTCAGTGGGAAATGGCAAATGTAACTTAAATGCAATGTAGTAAAACATGATCATATGCCTGAAATTCTTAACGTGAACATAATTTGTACGGAATTGCCGGGAAAAATAAAAATTACTGAAAGGTTATAAACAAATGATAAAAGCAAGTGGAAGGGAAGTGACAACTAAGGACTCCAAGGATGGCTGCAATATCCAGATTGTTTTACCATCTTCAAAGATCTAAAAGATGGAAGTAAAAGACATGTAGATTAAATCCTCAAATGAGAAGATTTTGGAAAAGCTTCACAGCCAGTCAGAACAGAGGATAAAAACAAAAAAATAATTAAAAAGCAATCAAACAGGCCTAAAATGTTAGACAGAAGATTTAGGCTGGAAAAACTCCAGCAGGTGGTAGAAGATAAATCCTGTAGTGAAAGAACTGTGCTGTGTCTGCAGCAGCAGGTAAGATGGTTTTCTTATCTTTTCAGCGTTACGTTCACCTAGTACCTAAATACATTTATGAAATCACAGAAATAAGGAAATGCCAGGCACTCCAGCTCATGACACAGAGATGCGATTACGGTACTCGGGGTTCAGCTGGACAATGGGCTTTCAACTGAGGCTCTTTTTGAGCAACTGAGTGTTGCAAAAGTGGAAAATGCCTGGCTCCAGCACAATACAGTGGCTTGTCTCCTTGCCTGTCTCACCAGAGCACAGGCACACCAGGCTGGCAGACTACAGCTTAGAGCAACAAGCTGCACTTGGCAATGGGGTCATGAAGTCGTAAAGTGTGCACAGTAACACACTGCGTATGCTCCCAGAAAAAAAACATGTCTAAACGACAAGGCATGTAAATGGTGGCACAAGTTGTTAAATGGGCTTCAAAACATATGTAGAAGAAACACAGGCAGAAGAAATATAAGCTGGATCATTATGGCATTCAGCGCCTTGCAAAATAAACAGAATTTACAGTGGTAAAACTGAAATAGCAGGGGGGTCTGTTTGTGTGTGGCTGCTAACTGTGAGAGAGAGGAGTTACGTGTTGTACCCTCTGCCATATTATCTGTCACAGTCACAGTTCTTGCCGTTCTTGGTACTCAGTTGTTCCTAGGGCCTGAGAGTGCTCGGAGGTGCAGATAAAAACAATGTAGTCTCTGGCCTTTGCAGTTTACAAATGAAGTTAACAGATGGAAATGGAAAGAGCGCAGTGGAATGGAGCGCGCGAGCCATCCTGACAGGCAGTGGACCTGGCACACCAGCTGTCTAGCTACGCGTGTTTTGAATAGCCACCAAATTCCTACTCTCTGCACCCCATCCCTGGCACCTGTTTTCGGATCAATTTATACCCAGCCTGCAACTTGAAACCATAGAAACAACGTACTGGAGGAGGATTTTGACTACCCTGTTCTCCCTTGGGAAGTAAGTATGCTTCAAAGACATTCCCTAGCGCTCAGATGCTACAACCAAGCTAGTAC
Organism: Rissa tridactyla; assembly: GCF_028500815.1. NCBI lineage: Eukaryota > Metazoa > Chordata > Aves > Charadriiformes > Laridae > Rissa > Rissa tridactyla. The sequence continues at coordinate 168,330,897 of NC_071467.1, read as the reverse complement.
ATGTACATATGATACCGCAACACTGAATGTTAATTATAAATATGATGCCAAATAATAAGACAAAAATCTCTGCTATGGTTATAGAGAAAAAGGCTTTCTAAATTGTTAGTTATAAGTCTGAGATACCAAGAAAATTAGAAATTACTTCCTTAAATTCCTTTAGTTAAGATCTTGGATATTCATCTGGAGTAGGATCTTCACCTAGTCTCAATAAGCATAAAACAAACTTAAAACATTAGTGAAAAGTTTATGTAATGGAAGCTCAACCCCTAATATTCCGACCATAAGAAATACAGGGAGCAGAATACTCAGGGGAAAAAAAATTCCAACACAAAAAAAAAAAGCTTGTCCTATTTCTGCTCTTGAGAAAAGCTTCTTTTGTCTGTAACTGATTATTTTCCTACTCCATCTGATCTATAACAACTCTCCCACCTAGCTGATTTTGTCTTAACAGTTACCTTTTTTTTTTTCCAGTTTCTCCTCCTCCTCCTGCTATTTGAGTCAATCCTTCCTTTCCCCGAACTCCTGCCATTGCATGTCTCAACACTGCAATTCTGTCTTTTCTGAACTTGGCAAATACTTTTTTTTAATTCTGATTAAATCCAGAATGCTGATGGCAAAAATTTGCGCTGAAACTGTCTGCAATGCCAAACACAGGAGTAAGAAAGTGCCACTTCTGCATCCCACTGGTCTTACCCATTTGCTGATTTTACCCCACCCTATGACAGCTTTGCCACACATTTGTCATGCCACTGTGCTCCAGGATGCCTCGCCTCTTCCACAGCGCTGCAAGAAGTCAACAATCACAATTCCTCATGACAAATAATTTAATCAAGAATCAGGTGCAGGCCTATGCCCCTCTCCTTGTTATGGCCTGATTTTAAACCTTACCATTGCTCTTCCCTATTTCCCCCTTTGTACGTTAACTCCATTTCCGTACCAAAGGACCAGTTCTGTGAACCCTCTTGCATGCTTATGGCACACAGCTCTCTGGCATTTCAAACCAGACAAAGCCCTGAAGAATACCTTCAGAAAATGACCATTCTGTCTGGCAGTTGGTGAAGAACAGACCACATATAACTAACACAATAGTCTTTCAGCTTCTGATCCTGTTGCAGTCTCACAAAATAAAAATGGTTAGGATCCTTCCTGCAGCAAAGCATGCAAGAGAGCAGGAATCAGTCAAATGCTCTTTCAGTCCTTTGCTCTTGCCTAGAGGACAGGAGACACTCTCTTAAGACTAATGAAGATGTGACGTATTCTCTTGATTCCTATAGCAACGGTGCAGTACCTGCTCCTAGACTGATAGGCCACCGCCCTCCCCTCACAGAAAGCTGCACCATCATCTACACACTGTTAGTGCCACTCTGTTTCCTTTCCCATCCTAAACATGCACTGAATTCTAAGGTAGCTGACAACTTGCACGACTGGAGCGCTGTGATGGATGGACACAAGCTCTTTAGGAGGGGGAGCTGCCCTTTAGCTGAGAGTGCAGCTGGAGTGTGGGGAGCTCCACCTTGGGATGAACAGGGAATCCGCTGAGAGCTTATGGGTCAAAACTAGCAGGCAGACCAACACGGGTAGCGTCATGGTTGGTGTCTCCTCCCCACCACCTGCTTAGGAGATGTAGAGACCTCAGACAGCAGGAATAACCTTCACGTTCACAGGCTCTGGTCCTCATGGAAGACTTTAACGATCCCAATCTGCTGAAGGGATAACAGAACAGGGCACAAGCAATCCAGGAAGCTTCTGGGGCACATTGAAGATTCATTCCTAACACAGGCGACCGAGGAGCAGACACGGAGAGGTGCTCTGCTGGACCTGATTCTTATAAACGAGGAAGAATTGGTCAGGAACGTGAAGGTCAGGGCAGCCTTGGCTGGACCATGACATGGAGGAGTTCAGGAACATGAAAGGATGGAGCACTGCAGAAAACAGGATCACAGCCCAAGATTTCAGAAGAGCAGACTTTGGCCTGTTCAAGGATCTGTTTGGAAGAATCCTATGAGTTACGGCCTTGGAAAGAAGAGGGTTCCAGGACAGCTGGTTGATTTTCAAAGTTCACCTACTCCAAATTCAAGACTGGTTCATGCCAACAGGCAGGATATCAAGCAAAAGCAGCAGGAGGCCTGCATGTATGAACTAGGAGCTCCTGACTGAGCTCAAGCATTACAAGAAAGCATACAAGAGATGGAAGCAGGGACAGGTGACCCAGAAGGAATGCAGACACTGTCCAAGCATGCAGGGATGTGGTTAGGATAACAAAAGCCCACCTGGTATTTAATCTGACGAGGAACAGGAAGGGCAGATAGAAAGGCTTTTACAAGTACCTCAGCAGCAAAAGAAAGACATGGGAAAACGTGGGCTTACTGCTGAATGGGGAAGGGGACTTGCTGAGAAAGAACATAGATAATTTTGAAGTACTGAATGCCTTTTTTGCCTCCTCCTTTACTGGCAAGATCAACCATCAGGAATCCCAGGCTCCTGAGGGCAGTAAGAAAGTCTGGAGCAAGGAAGACTTGCCCTCAGCGGAGGAAGACATGGTTAGGGAAAAATTAAATGAACTGGACACAGAGTAGTCCATAGGACCTGGCAGAATGTACCCACAAGTGCTACAGGAGTTAGCCAATGTTATTGTGAGACACCTCTCAATTAGCTTTGAACACTCACGGAGACTGGGAGAGTTCCTGAGGACCAGAAGAAAGCAAAGGTCACTTCTATCTTCAAGAAGAGGAAGAAGAAGGAACTGGGAAAAAAACAGGTCGTTCAGCCTCACCTCAATTCTAGGGAGGGGAATGAAGCACATCCTCCTGGAAACCATTTCCAACACATGAAGCACAAGATGACTGAGAGTATTCAGCATGAATTTGCAAAGGAGAAATTGTACTCGTGCACCAGGACAGGCCAAGGGATGACTGGCTGGAAGTCAGCTTTGCAGAAAAAGAACAGGGGGTCCTGGTGAGCAGTAAATTGAAGATCATCCAGCAACGTTCCCTTGCAGCAAAGGAGGCCAGCAACATCCTGAGCTGCACTAGGAAGAACATTACCAGCAGGTCAAGGGAGGTGATCCTTCTCCTCTACTTGCCACTGGTGATACCGCATCTGGAGTGCTGTGTCCAGTTCTGGGCTCTCCAGTACAAGATGGATGGAAGTACTGGAGCGAGTGCTCACAAGGATGGTTAAGGGACGGAAGCATCTATCATAACAAGGCAAGGCTGAGAGAGATGGGATTTTTTTAGCATGGAGATGAGAAGGCTCAGGGGGTATCTTGTCAATGTGTGTAAATACCTGATGGCAGGGTGTAGATAAGACAGAGCCAGACTATTCTCAATGGCACCTACTGACATGACTAGAGGCAATTAGCACAAAATGAAATACAGGAAATGTCATTTACACACAAGAAAAGTTTTTTTACTGTGAACAGGTGAACAGTTTTTTTACTTAGAACAGGCTGCCCAGAGAGCAACTTAACTCCATCCCTAAAGATATTCAAAACTTCACTGACCTTGGTACTCAGCAAGTTGCTGTAGCTGACCCGACTTCCAGGAGGGAGGCTGGACCACACGACTGCCAAAGGTCCCTCTCAACCTCAACCATTCTAAGATTTTATGATTCTACTCAGGAAAGATTTAAGCATTGTAAGTAACTGAAATACAGGCCCAATTAACATGCAGTAGATTCACATGAGGAACCATGGAATGGAGACTGACAGCAGAAAGGCAATGATAAAACACCTGGAATGCCCTTACCTGGAAACATACATGCAGACCTAGCTGCTCTTTCTTTGCAAGCACAGCAAAATTATAGGGTGCAGAGACAGGGAGAAGAATCAAGGATCAGAGAGGCCAGTTTGGGAGTAGTGACTGAAAATGCCTTTTTTTTTTTTTTTTAACCTTAGAAGACAGGTATTGGGCGCAAACCAGTATGATAATGAAGGTAAATAGTGCACTTCTTTTTACTGTCCCTTAATGCAGGTCTATGAAGAAGCTACTGTAATGAAAAGGAGGCTGTTGATGAAAAAACTTCAGAACAAAAGAACAAACACACTGCTTAGTAATACCTATACATAAGAAATCACAGAATGCATACAAAATGCTGGTTCTAAAATAATTTTTCCAGTCCATCACTTTGAAATGATTACTGTTCCACTAGCGCTTCTGCATCCCACACCTCATATTTTAAAAGAAAAAGATCAAACCATGCTCGGATCCTACTTCTGGTCCCTGATAAATAGACGTTTGCTTTCTTAGAATAGCATCGCAATGGGTTTAAAAGAAGTGGTGCCTATTATATATAATTTGTTTACTGTATTAGCGGTTTCTTATTTGGTGGATCTAGTGCAGGTAGACCTGTCAGTGCTTCTATACAGTTCTCCTTTTAGACATCAAAAAGGACTGCTGAGATTTCTGTTTTTCAGATTTCTCTGTCCACTCCTGTGAAAGAATTAGTATCAAAAACTCTCTGATGCCTCTCTGGCTAGCAAGAATACTGCTTTCCTAACGAAGAGCTGCAAAGAAGTCTTCAATGCTGGCAATTAGTGACAGAGGAAGGAACTCCTAAAATGGGAACAACAGCGCACAGTTAATCTGTTTTATACAGGGAGCCAGAACAGCACCACACTATTTGCAGCTCACCCCTCGTCAGCTGTGGGATCAGAGCACCTGAACATGCCGACAGCCTCCGCTTCAGGTACGAGCAACAAAGAGCTTGGAGCCTGCGCTGTTGAGCTCTGAACAGAATCTTCCCTGTGAAGCCTTCACAGTACATCTCCATGGGAACAGACATATGCCTTTCCTGTTGCCGAGGAGACAGTCACTGCTTTTTGAGGCTGGTGAACATTGTGCCCAAAGCATTTCACCATCTTTAATATCATAAGGAGCTTTACATAGGCATAATCACCCACCCCCCCAAGAATGTCAATCATTCTCCTCATTCCTATTTTTCAGAACCTGTTTTAAGCATTTTGATATGTCAGATTATTCCTAATATCTGGGTTTGATATCAACAATAATGACCAACCTAAACACCTCTGTATGCCTGGAAGTCTTCCCATTCACTCTCACTGACCTAAGCTGCAGTAAAAGAAATTCCTTCCTCTCCATGGGTTTCCTGTGGTATTGATCTGTACTTCGAGAAAAGCTGGCTGCCAAAGCCAGCGTCCATCTCTCCTCCGTCTTCTCCCACTATTTCTAAACAGAACACACGTTTGTGAAGCGAAAGGGCCCTGCGCAGCCGAGGCCTGGGGCGGCAGCGCGGGACGGCGGCGTAGGCACAGGGCGGCGGCTTCCCGCCCTGCTTCCGAGCTGGGCCTTCACGGCACCGCCGCCGCCGCGCCCGGCGGTTCCCTACCGCCCCTCGGCGGCGGCCGCGCCGGGCCGCTGACGGGGGCTCCGCAGTGCGGGATCTCACCGCTGGGGAGCTCCGCGGAGCGGGATCTCGCCGGGTGGGCACCGCCGCCATGCCGCAGCAGCCCCACAGGCCTAGAGAAACCTTCCTCAGGCTGCCGTGGAGGAGCTATGACAACAGACCGTCTTTTTTTTTCTATAGAAGCAGTTTTGATGCAGGGCAGAGACCGACTTAACCTCAGTGACACCTCCAACCCAGATGAACCATCATGCTCACCATTCCTCCGTTCCACCTGCAGAGCCTTGTACCTACCATGCAAGGGGACCTGGGAAGGTGGGGTAGTCACTGAGGAGACATGCCTGCTGTGCCAGGCAGGAACTTGTCACCGTTGCCCCCTATCCCTGAAGTCACTGCCAGGTGATCCCTTAAGTTTAGCCAGGTAGAGAGAGGACAGGCAATCCTCCGTATCATAGAGTTGGAAGGGCCCTCTGGAGATCATCCAGTCCCACCCCCTGCCAGAGCAGGGTCACCCACAGCAGGTGGCACAGGAACGCGTCCAGGCAGGTTTGGGATGTCTCCAGAGGCGGAGACTCCACCACCTCTCTGGGCAGCCCGTGCCAGGGCTCTGTCACTCTCAGGGCAAAGAAGTTCCTCCTCATGTTTAGGTGGAACTAAACTGTCTGCCTGGCAAGCCTGTCCCAAGGAAGGCAGTCCAGTTACTGCATCCAGCTCTGGAGCCCTTAGCGCAGGAGAGACACGGACCTGTTGGATTACGTCCAGAGGAGGGCCACAAAAATAATCTGAGGGCTGGAGCCCCTCTGCTGTGAGGACAGGCAGAGAGAGTTGGGTGTGTTCAGCCTGGAGAAGAGAAGGCTCTGGGGAGACTTTATTGGGGCCTTTCAGTACTTAAATGGGGCTTATAAGAAAGATGAGCACAAACTTTTTAGAAGGGTCTGTTGCAGTAAAACAAGGGCTAATGGTTTTAATCTAAAAGAGGGTGGTGAAACCCTGGCCCAGGTTGCCCAGGGAGGTGGTAGATGCCCCGTCACTAGAAACATTCAAGGTCAGGAGGGATGGGGCTCTGAGCAACCTGATCTAGTTGAAGATGTCCCTGCTTATAGCAGGGTGGTTGGACTTTAGAGGTCCCTTCCAACCCAAACTATGCTATGATTCTAAGGTAGGGTACAATTCCAGCAGTCTGGCTCTCTCAGATTCCCTGATACTCCTCAACCTACTCACCCCCTCTCAGAGCTCTGCAACCAGGCAGAGGAGTTCCTCTACCTGTGTGCACGTCCCACAGCTGTGTTCATTACTGCCCTCCAGTACGGGTGTAAGAGCTGTAAGCCTAAGGGAGGCTTTAGAGCCACCTGGGCTAAACCATGCATTAACAACCACAGAAAATGGCAAGTGGCTTCTCTTCTGCAGGGGATGGAGGCAATCATCTGCCAGCCAGACATGTTGTCACAGAAGGTTTGTTCTTAACTAGGGACCCTGATCCAGGTTGTTGTAGGGAGACTAACGAGGCTTGTCCAGGCCTTGAACCATCACCCCTTGCTGCTTATCCACATGTGAATGACAACACTGCCTAGGGAGTCCAGGAGCAAATCAAGAGGGACAACAGAGACCTGGGGGAAAGGTGAAGGACATGGCACCCCAGGTAATCTTCCTGACCTTACAGGTGCAGGGGAAGGCTCGAGCAGGAGCAGATTTATCCTGCAAGTTAACAACTAGCTGTGTGACTATGTCACAGACAGAGCTTTGGCTTGTGTGCCCATGGTTCTCTCTTTGAGGAATGAGAACTGCTAGCACGAGACAGGATTCATTTGACAACATGGTGCAGGAGCATCTTTGGCCACAGGCTTGCCAACCTGGTGGGGAAGGATAACAGCCCCGTATGTTACGAGAGGTGGTAACAGCTTGCAAGTAAGTGAGGGAATGGAGACTGAGGGGGGAAGTACGTGGTGCAGAGCGCCCTTGGGAAGGATAAAACAGATCAAAAGGGACCCACTTTAAGTGCCTGCACACAAACACTCAGCCTGCGAAACATGAAGTCCAATAAATTATTCCAAGCATACATTTAAATTTTTGTACTTCAGAAACTCCCAGAGATACTAATTATCTGAAGGAAATGCTCACACAGACTCTCAGGGGAGAAGGCCTCTTACAACAATTATCTTATATACAGTGGCACCATTTCTATGCTATACCTCTGGCTCACCCCAGGAGAGTATCTAGGGCTGAGTACCATCATATTCCTCCCCTGTTTTCATACTCCTCCTTAAAGTTACTCTCAGCCACTATCAAAATATTGTGTGATACCCATGATGTGATCCGGGACAGCTGTCCCCAGAGCACCAACCAACAATCCCTCACTCAACAGATTCTTCACAGAATTTACTGTAACTTAAAAGGTATAAAGATGCTGGAAAGTCATGCAATCCTGATTTAAGGAATCACAACGATCTAGGATCTACTGTGTCCTGACATCTTTTCTTCCACTGTTTAATTGTCCTTGTAAAACTATGCCTTACTTCCTGTTTGAATTTCACTACTGTACTACATAGTGTAGTATATAGCTCCCAGACAGGACTTTTTCACCTTACCAAGACTTCCTGGGCTGTGTGTGGCCACATACTTCAACTAATGGCAGCAGCAGCAATAATTCCTAAAGTCACATAAAGCAAGAGACAATGCTTACCTGTGTTACGCATATCAGACTAGAAATCCACGTCTTCCTATAAAATGGCCTTGCAAACTATCTTCCCCATTTAGATTCCTTAAGATCAGAACAAAATCCCTCTGTCAACCTCTCCTGAGTCAATGAAATACAGTGAGTCCTTGTGGTTGCTCACTACAAATTCTATTAACTACATCTTTAATTTCTTCATACATCTTTTCTGAACACTTTTTCATATTCCATCAGCCTTCTTGAAGTACAGATACTTGAAATGGAACCTGTATTACAGTAATATGCAGTAGTCTCCGTAGAATGGCGTCGTTCTAGGACCCTGTTTTTATTCCTTTACCACCACAATCCCAAAGCCCATTTACAACTACTCTTTCTGTACAAATTCACCTGTGTTTGTTTCTCAATATATGATCCTCGTGTATTACTCCACCAAAAAACTGGGGGTATAAAAGAAACCTAACATATAAATCAACTACATAAATAGTCCAAATTGGCTGGTATATATAACCTTCCTCATTATTCATCACTGCACTGATTCTGTCATCTGATATCTCCTTCCATGTATTTCCTCCTGCATCCAAGGATTCACATTACTCTGTAGCCTCAGTGACAGCACAGCTCTACTGCTGACCAAGTGATGTAGCCTCTCTCAGGAGCCTGAACTGGTCAAGAAATACATACTGGCCACCTCTGCATTACGTGACCTCTTGAGGTCTTTGGTGACTGTACACAAACAGCAGCTTTCCTCAGAGAGAGCTTTGAGCCCCAGAAGAAGTAGTACATGAATCTATGATATCAAAGAAATCTTACCATTCCCACTGGTTTTATACAGAGAGATAAATAATACAGAAGTGGGTAGGAAAATAAGTGAAAGCTACCACAAAGTGCAAATCTGTGAACGGTGCTGTCGCTAGGTGGTACTTATCATGGAATCATAGAATATGTTGGGTTGGAAGGGACCTTTAAAGGTCCCCCCTGCAATAAGGAGGGACATCTTTTAACTATATGTACATCTTTAACTTATATGTAACACTGTAACAAAACGTTCGGCTTAACTATCTCTACTTCCTCTGATTTGTATCTGAAAAAAAAAAAGAAATTACTAGGAAGACAAAAGCTAATGCTAGACATGCATTGCGTCTGAATAATGCTTCTACAGTCAAAAATCATGGAACATAATATCATTAACTATTACTCCATTCCTGGGCGCCTGAATGTCTCTGCTCTCAAAGTGAAGACAATATTATTTACCTTCACTGCAAAGAGGAAAAGCAAAGGTGAGGGGACAGATGTCTGCGCCGGGCCAATGGAACTGCGCTTATCATAGAATCATAGAATGTTTCAGGTTGGAAGGGACCTTAAAGATCATAGAATCATAGAATCGTAGGGTTGGAAGGGCCCTCTGGAGATCATCCAGTCCAACCCCCTGCCAGAGCAGGGTCACCCACAGCAGGTGGCACAGGAACGCGTCCAGGCGAGTTTGGGATGTCTCCAGAGTTGGAGACTCCCCCACCTCTCTGGGCAGCCTGTGCCAGGGCTCTGCCACCCTCAGGGGAAAGAAGTTCCTCCTCGTGTTGAGATGCAACTTCCCATGGTCAAGTTTGTGCCCGTTACCTCTTGTCCTGTCACTGGGCACCACTGAGAAGAGCCTGGCCCCTCCCCCCCTTTCAGTATTTGTAAGTGTTGATAAGGTCCCCCCTCAGTCGTCTTTTTTCCAGCCTGAAGAGACCCAAATCCCTCAGCCTTTCTTCATAAGAGAGGTGTTCCCGTCCCCTAATCATCTCGGTAGCCCTTTGCTGTCCCCTCTCCAGCAGTTCCCTGTCCCTCTTGAACCGGGGAGCCCAGAACTGGACCCAGTGCTCCAGGTGCGGCCTCCCCAGGGCAGAGCAGAGGCGGAGGATGACCTCCCTCCACCTGCTGGCCACACTCTTCTTGATGCCCCCCAGGATGCCATTGGCCTTTTTGGCCACAGGGGCCCATTGCTGGCTCATGGGCATCCTGTTGTCCCCCAGGACTCCCAGGTCTCTTTCCACTGAGCTGCTCTCCAGCAGGTCAGCCCCCAACCTGTACTGGTGCATGAGGTTATTCCTCCCCATGTGCAGCACCCTACGCTTGCCCTTATTGAATTTCATAAGGTTCCTCTTTGCCCAAATCTCCAACTTGTCCAAGTCTCTCTGTATGGCGGCACGGCCTTCCGGTGCGTCAGCCACCCCCCGCCAGCTTTGTGTCATCAGTGAACTTGCTGAGATCATCTAGTTCCAAGCCCCCTGCCATAGGCAGAGGCACCTCACACCAGATCAGGCTGCTCAACGCCTCATCCAGCCTGGCCTTGAACACCTCCAGGGATGGGGCATCGACAGCTTCCCTGGGCAAGCTGTTCCACTGCCTCACCACCCTCACAGTAAAGAGTTTCTTCCTAATATCCAACCTAAATCTATCCTCCTTCAGTTTGAAACCATTACCCCTCATCCTATCATTACACTCCCTGGTCCAGAGTCCCTCCCCATACTTCCTGCAAGCCCCCTTTAGGGACTGGAAGGGGCTATAAGGTCTCTCTGGAGCCTTCTCTTCTCCAGGCTGAACGCCCCCCACGCTCTCAGCCTGTCCTCACAGCAGAGGGGCTCCAGCCCTCTATTCATCTTCATGTCCCTCTGCTGGACTGGTTACAACAGGTCCATGTCCTTCTTGTGCTAAGGACTCCAGAGCTGGACGCAGGACTCCAGGTGGGGTCTCACCAGAGCGGAGTAGAGGGGCAAAAATTATCAAAATGAACCCAAAGCCCTGTTTGTGTCTTCACTCACACTAAGTCTGTGTGATGTGACGTACATTGTGCACAGATGTCTTATTATTTATCTGTCCTTCCTATGAAGTTCAAAGTGAAGGAACTTTTTCTGGGGCAGCAGATATCAGAAGATGATGGCAGGGTTTCTTAATGATTTCTTAATGAAAAGACTGCACCCAAAAGCCAGACGAACCCTTGCATTGCATGGTGGCAGGAACAAGAATGAGCCTGATCCACGGGCTTTCTGCTAAGCAACACTGCTTTTCTGAAGAAATAGGGGCTAGCCAAAAGGGAACGAGCACTCTTCTTATCCATAGAATGAATATGAATATAGACTGTGGTACCTGTGCGTACACTGTCACTGACATGAAGTAACATGCCTTTCATGCACTCATATATCTTAAAAATATGTACAGTCATCACGAAAATACATGTACTTTCTTAAAGAGCAAATTGCTCCAAACAGAAAATACTGAATAGTAAGTATTAAAAAAACCTCTGAATTTCAGTTACTTATGTTTTAAGAAAAAAGGAGCAATACTGGGGAGCTCTTCATTTAAGAGCACTTTATTGAAAACTCAAAAAAACAATATTCCCAAATAACAACAATGTAATTAAAAAGATTCTCCTTTATACGGGAGAGTAACAACAGAATAAGAAAAGAGGCAATAAAATAAATAGTAAAAGTGATACTGACAACTTTTACATTGCAGTCTCTGCTATAACATTCAATTAGAGAACTTAATGTAATTGACCCAAAATCCATGATGATACAAAAAGATTTTTAAATAGTATTTCAATAACAAAAATGTCCTCCTAGAAATAATTAATGATTGATGCACTATCAAGATAATTTACAAAACGGTTGACAATAAGCATTCTGTTAAGTATTTAGAAAGAAGTGAGTGGAGATGCTCACCGTTGATGTTGCTGACAAAGTAACAAAATCCTTATTACTACAACCATTCCTACACAAGGGTGCTAAAGTTAGATGTTAAAATTATTAGCTGGATACTGTCATTCAACATTTGTGCATTTCTTAGACCATTATCATTGACTTAAGAAATCTTGAAACACTAAAAGAGAATGGAAGAAAGTTAATGCTCTATCAGATAATTAAGAATACTGAACTGAATGACATAACTGATTATAAGCCAGTAAGTCTGACAGTCTAACAGTACTGCTGCCATAGTACTCAGGAAATATTACTACTACTAAAGAATGTTTTATAGTTAACACTAATCAAAATGATTGTATGGAAAAACATAGCTTGCCAAACTAAGCTGATATATTTTCATATGAATATTTTCATAAGACTGTTTATAAAAACTTGCCAGTTTGTTCATACAACCTTCCATAAACCATTGACCATGTGAGTATGTTTGTTTAACTGAGGTTAGATCCGAGGCTCTAACCTGGCCAGATGGTAACAACAGACATTGGCAGACTTCACCTCAACGCAGTGCCGGAGCGTGCAATATTTATGAGATGACCACCCTTGACAGTCAATGGAGAGAAAGAGGCACTTTTAGGGATGTTTCAGGAGATTACAGTATGATCTGTTTAGGTCTTTATGTTACAGTGTGCTGAGTCAAACCCTCTACTCACTGTAAAAGGAACCTATGACAACTAGTTCAGCTGTAGACACCTACAGTTAATCAAATAAACCACATCATCTTCATGCACTTGTAATGCAGGGTGCCAGAACTTAAACCAAGAAATCACTTCATAACATCACAAAAGCATTTTGAATAACATAACTATTTAACGAGTACTGAGATGGACAGTTGCAAAGTGACCGGTGTTTGTAAACTGCTGCTCTTCAATTAGTTGCTGTGATAAAAAACTGCGGAGCAAACTCCAGGAACAACAATTATGCCCAGAGCAGCATCAGCTGAAGAACACTGTCTCATTGTATTTGGCTGGGCCACAGTCCTTGTTTTACTCACATTTCAAGAATTTCTGGACAAGTTAGAAGTGACAGAGCAATACTGGGACAGAGCTGCTGTCCCTCATGAATCCCAGACCCTGGAGGCAAGGGGGAAGGTCTGGAGAGAGGAAGAGTTTTCCCCAGTAGAGGAAGGTTAGAGACCACTTGGCCAAACTGGACATCCATAAGCCCATGGGCCCTGACAAGATGCACCTGCGAGTGCTGAGAGAGCTGGCAGATGTTATTGCTTGGCCACTCTCCATCATCTTCGAAAGGTCACGGAGAACAGGAGAGGTGCCTGAGGACTGGAGGAAGGCCAATATCACTCCAGTCTTCAAAAAGGGCAGGAAGGAGGGCCCAGGGAACTACAAACCCGTTAGTCTCACCTCCATCCCTGGGAAGGTAATGGAGCGACTCGTTCTGGATGTCATATCCAAGCACGTTCAGGAGCAGGAAGTGATTGGAAGTGGTCAACGTGAATTTACCAAGGGTAAATCATGCTTGACCAATCTCATAGCCTTCTATGATGTTATAACTGGTTGGCTGGATGAGGGCAGAGTAGCAGATGTCATCTACCTTGACCTCAGCAAGGCTTTCAACACTGTCTCTCATAATATCCTCCTTAGGACACTGAGGAAGTGTGGACTAGATGAGGGGACAGTGAGGTGGGTTGAGAGCTGGCTGTGTGACAGGACTCAGAGGGTTGTGATTAATGGAGCAGGGTCGAGTTGGAGGCCTGTAACCAGTGGTGTCCCCCAGGGGTCAATACTTGGACCAGTATTGTTTAACGTATTCATCAACGACCTGGACGAGGGGACAGAGTGTACGCTCAGCAAGTTCGCTGATGATACCAAACTGGGTGGGGTGGCTGACAGCCCAGAGGGCCGTGCTGCCATCCAGCGTGACCTGGACAGGCTGGAAAGCTGGGCAGAGAAGAACCTCAGGAAGTTCAACAAGGACAAGCACAGGGTCCTGCACCTGGGGAGGAAGAATGTCAGGCACCAGTATAGGTTAGGGGTGGACCTGCTGGAAAGCGGCTCTGAAGAAAAGGATCTGGGGGTCTTGGTAGACAGTAAATTACCCATGAGCAAGCAATGTGCCCTTGTCGCCAAGGCAGCCAACGGAATTCTGGGCTGCATAGGGAAGAGTGTGGGCAGCAGGTCAAGGGAGGTCATTCTGCCCCTCTACTCTGCACTGGTGAGGCCACAACTGGAATACTGTGTCCAGTTCTGGGCTCCCCAGTTCAAGAGAGACAGGGAACTACTGGAGAGAGTCCAGCGGAGGGCAACAAAGATGATGGAGGGATTGGAGCACCTCTCTTATGAGGAAAGGCTGAGAGAGCTGGGACTCTTCAGCCTGGAGAAGAGAAGGCTGAGGGGAGACCTTATTAACGTTGACAAGTATCTAAAGGGTGGGTTGAAGGAGGATGGAGCCAGACTCTTTTCGGTGGTTCCCAGTAACAGGACGAGGGGTAATGGGCACAAGCTGGAACATAGGAAGTTCCGATCAAATATGAGAAAAGAAACTTCTTTACAGTGAGGGTGACAGACCACTGGAACAGGCTGCCCAGGGAGGTTGTGGAGTCCCCTTCTCTGGAGACTTTCAAGCCCCGCCTGGACACAGTCCTGAGTGATGTGCTCTGCGCAATCCTGCTTTAGCAGGGGAGTTGGACTAGATGATCTCTAGAGGTCCCTTCCAGCTCTGAATTTCTGTGATTCCGTGAAGAATACTGTTCAGGTTAAGAACCAACGTGAGCCTCATTTACAGGTCTCACAAGTTGCTACAGCAAAACAATGCAGGGGAGCAAAAAAAAAAAAAAAAAAAAAAACCCCACCACAAGAAACAGGAATAAGCAGCCAAGGCAGAGTCGGAACCTCTTAATCAGCTTTATCAATAAATTCCTTTTATGTCAAACCATGACTTAAATGTTTTCAAAGATAAGAAAGAAGCAGAGAAATTGGAAGCATGTTTACAACGGGAAGCGGGAAAGCTGAAGAAAATTCACCATAAAATTCACTTGTAAATACCTGTGTTTGTAGGCATTTGAAACAAACTAATTTGGATTAATGCAGTATAATCAGAAAAAGAATAAAAGCAAGATTGCTACACGATGCTGGCTCAGTGCTGGACCTTTAGGAAGAGTGGGTTTTGTAGAAAAAAAAAGATCAAGAAAGCCCAAGGGACAGTCTTGGGATTTCAACAGGTTAAACGAAACCCTAGATTCTGACTGAAGTATACGTTGTTGGGGTATCTGCTGTACCCTGGAACATTTTGAATAAAATACTCAACTCTCCACAAAAATCAATACAGCACATACTTCATATATGTCAAAAGAGATAAAATCCTAAATCATAACAACTAAATGAAGAATCATCATCAGATAGGAGCTGCTGTCTGCTTAACATCATGTAATATATTTGTCAGTGACTCAGGAGAAAGTATGAAATGGAAATGAATACTAATTAAGTTTGCATAAGTCACAAGGAGATGGGACAAGTCATCTATGCTTTTATCCAAGTTATTTGGTGATCTGGGAACAAAAAATTATATATAAATAAATATGCGTTCAGAGAGCTAGAAAGCAGAGCAGGCAGACCACTTTTTGCATGGGATGTACACTCTTGGGAAGCAAGAAACCTAAAAAGGTCTTCAGAAACATGGAAGAAACAACGCGCATAGACTGTCCACACCAAGCAGGAGCTAAAGCAGGAGCTAAAGCAGGTGAATGAGCCAGGGACAACCTGGTACAACTGATGCATGCTATTGCAGCAGCAAGGTGGCACTTGATGATGGTACCCTGAAACAGCCATGAAGAAGAAAGCCAAAACACAGGTGTCAGGGTAACTTTAGAAAGAACAGAGTCATCAGAAACATGAAGATGGGGAGAAAAGCACAGTAAGACCAGGATAAGGAAAAGCAATCAAGGAAAGAGTTAAAGATACGTAGAAAGCATTTAATAGAAAGTGACATAGGAGGCCCATAAACAATGTACAAAGAAATTATTGGGACAAGAAAGAACTTAAGATGGAGCACAGATCTGGCAAGACAAAAAAAAAAAAAAAAAATCTACATCAGCACTGTCAGTGATTAAGGAGAAGGAAAAACAGTTGCAGGACAGAGAGTTAAGAGCCAAGTTATATTAGATGGTAACAACGCTATGTGATGGGGTGAGAGGATATTCGGTCAGAGTCTCATACAGCCTCTGCCGTGTACGAGCTTCCTAGGAGCTATTCCCCTGCTGAATGGCAGAACGCAAGGGAGAAACTGTGGGGCGCCAACAGCCTCTCAGGGAAGACATGTCCACATGAGTGTTGTCCACACAGGCTCAGCATTCAAACAAGGAGCCACTGAGGACGCTTGGCTGAGCAGGAGAAAGAAGTGAGAGACGGCAGTACAGTCGAGGCATGGTGCCTTCACAAGCGTGCTGCTCAAGGCCGAGCTATGTCAGCACGACCAAGTGGCTCCTGCCAGTTTTGCTGGAGAATCACCGTCCATTCTACTCATGCCCGGAGAGCTGGGGAAATTCAGCAATAACCTACAGGTGCTTGAAGGAACTAGACTGCAAGTCTGTAAATAAGACGTGACCTGAAGTACTTACAGAGAAAATAAGCAAGTACTTCATAATATAATCATAACTGTAAGATTATTACCCACCGTAATTTGTAATACTTTTATTGAGGGATTAAATGTCTTTCAAAAAGACAATGCATAATATTAATGTGTGTTCTAATTTGCATAACAGTATGTCTCTCCACAATTGCAAGTTCTGATACCATGACAATAAAAAAAGTGAGGATCTCCAAAAGCCAAGTTCTCAGGGTCAAGGCAGGTTCCTCCTGCCCAGCCACCACATACAGCTCCCTTCCCGAAGCCAAAATGTTCTCCCCAAACAAACTGAAACCACTTCCCACCATTTCCTTTTCCTACCTTCCCCCCCCCCCACCTCCCCCAATGGGAGCAAGAGTGGGTGGCAGACAGGCAAAAGAGGATAAGCTGTCCTGGATAACGAAAGCTCTCCATATGTACAGCTCTTTTCCCCAATACTTTTTGCATATTCTGCAGCTAGCTGTTTTTCATTTCCTAATCTGCATTTCATCTCAAAACAACCCTGAAGCCCACCTCCAGAACTCTGGTCATGCACCAGAGCTCCCTAATCCTTCCTCTATCATTTATTCTTTTCCTAATTTTCCTACCATTTTCACAGCACCGCTTCCCAGCCCACCGCTGCTCCTCTGCCTTTTGACTCTTCCCTAAGCTGAGTGCTTCAGCATGCGTTCAAATGTCTTTACTATGCTGATGCAAAGAAATATTTAGCTCTCAGCTCCAGCAAGGAGCAGTGCTGCACAGGAACAACACCCTGTGCAGTAGAAATGGAGCACAGGAGAGTCCAAGTGTGCTGTGTGGAACAGGCCTCCACAGACCAGCCCAAGGAGGGAAAGCAGAGGAAAGAAAAGACAAGAAGAGTCACACATGACAGTGCAATCTAAACAGCAAGTAAGTCGTCAGAGTAGCATTAAGTGCTGATAGATCCTTGCTAAAATACTTGAGAATTTCCCACTCTTTTCATCTGAATTGAGCGATAGATTTTCAGAGGGTTTCATTTCAATTTTCTCTTTTAAGTAGTGGTTTTGGTTGGTACTTGCTAGGTTTGTTTTTCAAATTAAAAGTGAGGGGACTCTGCTACGCACAACACTCCCAACACAGCAGCATAACTCTCCCATTGAACTTTTCTCTTAATTCTGTGAATCCAGAACGGGAACTCTCCCACCCCATACCACCCAGGCCTACTGGATGGTATAATCTGAGACATCTGTGTTCTGCTTCTTTCCAAGGCACCTTCATCCTTGCAGGAAACTCAAAGAAAACCCTAAATTTACCACCTGCTTCCAAGGACCCCATCTACCCACACCATGCAGAACACCCACTACATGACTTACTAAGAAAAACATAATTGGGCTTCTGAAGTTTTACTTCCTTTTGGTGAAAATCTATTTTCAAAAAAAGTTCTATCTTCACTTTTCTTCCCATCCAAAGTATACTCTATAAATATAAACAAAGTATGTTTATATTCAATTTTAAATCAGTACAAAAGACTCATACAGGCACAGGAAGCCTATATAGTTCAGAGGGCTAATACACGAAAGAAATAGCAAAGTCAAAGATGGGGAAAGGAGTTTCAGCTGAACTATTTAACCTCTTTCTTTTTTTCCTTTAAAGTTGTTTAACAACAATGACTGACACCTGGAATAAAAGAAGCTTTTATCATTTATTATCCTCAACAAAACAAAACTGTGGAAAAAAAGCAAAACAAAACTGTGGAAAAATTCACATTTCTCACACCATCAGCTCCACTTAGCCAACAGTTAGTACCAGATGCTCAAAAAAAGACTATAAGAAATAAAATTAAAAAAATAAAATCTTGTGATTTTCTTTTTTACAACTATATCAGGTATTGTAATAAACATACCCTGTACATTAAAACTTTTTTACGATATGGGTAGAGCACCATACCCACAACACTATTATTGCAAAAAACAAGACATATGTATTCCCCTTGTAAGGCCTTCCAGTTTCTAACAGCTGTGGTTTACTAACATCCTGAGCCTGAACTACCACATTTAATAGCGAGCAATGGACTTCTCTAATACCTGTGTTTGAACCCCTCTACACCATAGACAGCTGAAACATCTTTTAGTAATAAATGCTACAATCTAATTTGGTATGAGCTGAAAAAAAACCACCAAACCTTTGTGTTTGTTTTAAGACTGTTGTCTGATAATTTCATCCTATGTCCGTATGTTCTATAAATAGCAACCTGCCTTTCCTCCATGGTGACTGGTCACCTTCATCTATCATTTTTGTAAAGAATTCTCACATACCTCCTCTGATGGAAACCTCTCCACCTCTCACTATCCTTATCACTTTTTCTAGAATTCTTCTAGTTTTACTTATCTTAAGGGACACAGAACTGCATTCACTTTTCAGGACATAGCTGAACCATGGATTTATACATTATTATAACAATAACTTCAGTTTTGTTAATTCTTTTCCTGTAATATCTAGTATCGAATTTTCCATTTGAATCACTTCTGCTAAGCTCATGTTTGCAGAGAACTATCTATAAAGATGCTAAGATTTCTTTCCTGAGCCAAAAGAGATAATTTTGACAACAATGTTGCTGTATTGCTGGGCTTATTTTCTCTACCCACTTTACCTATGAATTCATCAACCTTAAATTTATTCTGCCATGTTATTATCCAGTTTTGAAACACTCTTCCCCAATCTTAAGAGACAGGTTTAGGTTCTACTGCACTGAATAATGTCACATTATCGGCTAATTATGTTGCTTCATTATTTACCTGTTTAGAAATCATTCATCATACACTGATCACCAACGGGGAACCAAAAAGGCACTCCTTCCATTACAGAAACTGAACATTTATTTGTTTTCTGCAGCCACCACCTCCAGCAGCTCCAGGGACCAGGGATTCCACTAGTTCAGGTTAGTCGTCTCCAAAGTTATGCCTGTAGTTTCTTAATGGCTCGTCAATTAGTGAAAGTATACTTTTGGTTTTTGTATCCATTATCCCTTGACTAGCAGGTTTGTGTCTCTGTGTGGTTTTCTTTAGCACTTCCTCCATTTACTTATTATCCCCTTTGCACTGAAAACGTCCTGCCGGCATAAACTTAATGAAAAAGAGGTGTACTCTCACTTTCTGCATACGCTTAAGATTTCCTCATGAAGTTCAAGAAAGGGAAGTGCAAAATCCTGCACTTGGGAAGGAACAACCCCAGGCACCAGTATATGCTGGGGGCCACTCAGCTGGAACAGCTTGTCAGAAAAGGACATGAGGGTCCTCATGGACACCAAGTTGAAGACCAGCCAGCAGCATGCCCTTGCTGCAAAGAAGGTGCGTGGTATTCTGGGCTGCATGAGATAAAGTACTGCCAGCAGGTCAAGGGAGGTGATCCTTCCCCTCTGCTCAGCACTAGCGAGACCACAGCAGGAATACTGTGCCCAGGGCTGCGCTTGTCCAGCACAAGAGAGACACGGACATACTGGAGGAGAGTCCAATAAAGGGCCACAAAGATGATGAAGGGACTGGAGCATATCCCCTATGCGGAAGGGCCAAGAATGCTGGGACTGTTTAGCCTTGAGAGGAGAAGGCTTGGAGGGGATCTTATTAATGTATATAAATACCTGAAGGGAGAGCGCAAAGAGGATGCAGCCAGGCTCTTTTCAGTGGTGCCCAGTGACAGGACCAGAGGCAGTGGGCCGCAACACAGGAGGTTCCCTTGGCACATCAGCAAACACTATTTTACAGTGAGGGTGACTGAGCACTAGAATAGGTTGCCCAGACAGGTTGTGGAGTCTCCCAGCTTGGAGATGTTCAGTGGCTGCCTGAACATGGTCCTGGGCATCCAGCTCTGCCTGAGCAGGGGAGCTGGACAAGATGACCTCCAGAGGTCCCTTCCAACCCCAACCATTCTGTGCCTTCCTACTTTCCCTTACTGCTTATGAGGAATTTTCCTTATTGACTATATGCTTCCCTTTTGTGTTTTTATGCTTTTACATTCTTTAGAAACCTTCCTGAGAGCATTTTCAAAACACTTAAGTACAATACACTGACAGGCCCACTCTTACTGACATGACCCGTCAAAGAATTTTAATCCTAATAAAAAAGGGGCACAACAGATAACAGATAATAGAATAGGAACCTAACAGACCCATGGGGTACCATTTGCCTCTACAGAAGAAATGCTGACTCCTTATCTGCAATGGCATGCTTAGATGCCAATGTTTGAACAAGAGACAGGACTCCACTAATTACAACTTCACGTGCAATTGACAGTGTTAAATATACTAACAGATGAGGATGGCTGCAGTGCTTGCCAGAAGCATTCACTCTGAAAATAAAATTTGAAGGAGTTATGAAGAGCCTGACAGAAGATATTACAGAACATGGTATCAGTCATCAGTTCTCTCCTGCTTTTATCATATTGCAGCCAGTGCTGGTCACATCTCCAAAAAGTATACAGCAGAATTAATAAAGACACACACATGGAAAGACTAGGTACAAAAGAATTCTCTTATGAAGAGGAACCGCAAAAAAAGAGTGCTTGGTGGGGGGTAGGAAAATGTGCAGAATTGCAGGGGGGTAGGAAAACGTACAGAATTAAGATTAGCACTGAGACAAAACCAGGAGCACGTTATCTTGTAACAGAAGAGCTAGAGGACCAGAGGGCAACAAACTCAAAATCAACAAAAGCTTTTTCATGCAGAATAGTCAGCCTGGGGCACTAACTGGCATAGGACTTGCCGAGAGACACTGAAGATGTAGAAAGGGGTCAACTAGGTAAGGAGCATCCTTAAGAAAGAAGACCTTAAGTTTTTCTTGACCTTGTAAGCCACACAGCAAAATCTTTACATGTCAAATGGCCACATACCACTGTATGCTTCAGAGGATGGCAGAGAGAAGAAGTACCAGATAGTCCACAGAAAAGTTATGACAGCAGATGTCTCACATGTTCCACCACACTGCCTTGGGCCCTAGCTGGTCTATGCATACCAGTGGATCCCAGGGAGACCTAGTGATAGCATTCTTGGCAGTGCCCACTGGTTTGCTTCCTTCCAAAGCTAGATCTGGACTACCAAGCACAAAAATGGCACCAGAATTACTTATAAACTATATACAGAGACCCCAGGACTAGATTCTTTCATTCATACAAGAATATCCAGAGCTGTAATGTTAAATATTAAGAGAACAATGAGAAAGTTTATAACGAACAAAGCCCACAGAACAAAAGCCAGGCACTACTGGAAACTAACAGGATCCTTCTGTGATGGGCAGCTTATTGCCTAGCATTAATCATGAGGGATTTGAAAGACCATTCTAGAGAGATGACTGGGTATTATTAGATTTTTCTGATTACAAATAAGCGCTATGAAATATCAATAATGTCCCCAATTTACTGGCACAAATTAAACAGTAAATGTAATCAAAAGTGAAGGTACCTTTACAGGGAGGGTTAGTAACTCATCAGACAACATTCAACAGTGTCATTCAGCACATGGAAATTAATAAAAAGTCACCTCTAATGAACTGGAGTGCAGGACTGAACTGTTGGATCAAGACATCTTATTAAGATGGATTCATTCAAAGTGTGTGTTTAAAGGCAAGGACCGATCTAAGAATGAAGAATGGAAAACATCCCCCTAAAGCAATGTCTTGGTTGGAGAGTGGAAAATCTGAAAAGGAAGTAGGGACCACAATGGGAAAACAACTCAAACTGAATTACCTGTGCCACACTGTGGCAAAGAGAGCCAAAGGAACCCTTGGATTTATGAAGGGGGAAGCAAGGATAGTAGGATGATTTTCTCTATATACTTCAATCACTAGAGAAGTCCATGTCAGAACACTGAATAAAGTAGCGCCAAAAACAATTCAGAAGTTTGAAAAATGTTGTCTGTGAAAGATTTAAATAATACAACATGTTTAATGAACTAAACAAAGTTGAGAGATGAACGTGATGATGACATTTAAGTACGTTCAATGTAAGTACAAACATTCACAAAATCCCAATTGATAAAAGCTTTTAAATTAAATAG
This sequence comes from Rissa tridactyla, assembly GCF_028500815.1. Lineage (NCBI taxonomy): Eukaryota > Metazoa > Chordata > Aves > Charadriiformes > Laridae > Rissa > Rissa tridactyla. Next base: position 168,308,540 of record NC_071467.1, on the reverse strand, counting down.
AAAAAAGACAGAACAAGAGCCAGTGGAGAAAAGCCGTCATGAGACAAACTACGCCACAAATCGTCACCACACAGCACATGTCAGTTAGGAGCATGGAGCGGGGAGGGGTGGGGGGAATCCCACTCCTAACAGGCAGTTACAGTGACTCTCCTACATAGGCACAGCTCACGCTGCTAAAACCTCCACCCCCTGCCCTCAGGGTAGTCTAGCTGTCACAAACAAGATATTTACAGAATCAAAGTAGAGGGGCTAGCATGGCCATTAGAAGATCTTCAAATCCTTCCTTGCCCCAAGTCAGTATTGACCACCCAAAACCCTTCTTAACAGATATTTGTCTAAGTTCTTAACCCTCCACTGATAGAGGCTCTACAGGCACTGTATTCCATTTTTAATTTACAATAGCTAACCAAACTGCGGTTTGTCTTTCTGGAAGGTATACAGCCCACAGTAAGGACAGATGGAAGTCCGTTAGTGCTCAGTAAAATACAGGTGTCAGGTGATCCACAAGTCTCTTTTAGCCATAAGATCCATTAATCTGTAAACAACTATGATCACACAGATCAACATCTGGCTTCATGGCTGCTGCTGACACCAGGACTTTGGCTTCTACCATCGCAGGATGTTCTTTGATGAATACAGATTACTGGGGAGAGATAGGATTCACCATCGGCCAGTTCCCTCAGGACCCTGGCATGCATTTAATCAGGTCCCATGGACTTCTGTTCCTCAGATGGCCTAGAACCTGATCTTCTCCTACGATGGGTGGGACTTCATTCCCCCCAGTCCCTGCCTTGAGATTCAGGGACTCAAGAGATTTGGGAAGAGCGATTGCTAGTGAAAACTGAGGGGGGGAAAGCTGTTGAGTACTTCAGCCTTCCCCACGTCTGTTGTCACCAGATTCCTCACCACATTTATTGGAGGGTACAATTTATTTTGTCTTCCTTGTCTGACTAGCGTACCTGTAGAAACCCTTATTACTATTCTTCACATCCCTTGCCAAATTTAACTTCAGTTGTGCCTTAGCCTTCCTGATCCCATCGCCACATTCCTGGGCAGTATCCCTATATTATTCCCAGGATGCGTGTTCCTGCTTCCACTGCCTATGCATTTCCCTCTTGAGTTTCGGTTTGACCAGGAGGTCATTGCTTAGCCGTGCTGGTTTCCCACCTTCCTCACATGATTTCTTGCACATGGGAATTAATAGTTCTTGTGCTCTAAGAAAAACGTCTTTAAATAGCTGCTACCTCCATGTCCAAATGGAGATCAGTATCAAATGGTGTCCCCCAGGGGTCCATATCAAGACCGGTACTGTTCAATATCTTTATTAATGACACAGAATCATAGAATCACAGAATGGTTTGGGTTGGAAGGGACCTTAAAGCCCACCCAGTGCCACCCCCTGCCCTGGGCAGGGACACCTCCCACCAGCCCAGGTTGCTCCAAGCCCCGTCCAACCTGGCCTTGAACACCTCCAGGGATGAGGCATCCACAGCTTCTCTCAGCAACTTGTTCCAGTGTCTAGCCACCCTCAGAGTAGATAGATAAATAAATAGATAGTGGTATTGAGGGCACCCTTAGCATGTTTGCAGGTGACACCAAGCTGAGTGGTGCAGTTGATAGGCTAGAGAGAAGGGACCTATGTGAACCTCATAAAGTTCAACAAGGCCAAGTGCAAGGTCCTGCACCTGGGTCAGGGTGATCACCATTACCAGTACAGGCTGGGGGATTAATTGATTGAGAGCAGCTCTGCAGAGAAGAACTTGGGGATATTGGTAGATGAAAAATTACACATAAGCCAGCAGTGTGTGCTAGCAGCCCAGAAAGCCAATCGCATCAGAAGAAGCATGGCAAGCAGGTCAAGTGAGACGATTCTTCCCTACTCTGCTCTGGTGAGACACCACCTGTATCCAGCTCTGCAGTCCACCGTACAAGACAGACATGGACCTGCTGAAGCAGGTCCAGAGGAGGGCCATGAAAATTATCAAAGGGCTGTAACACCTCTGCTATGAAGAAAGGCTGAGAGAGTCGGGGTTCTTCACACTCTGAGGAAATTTTATTGCAGCCTTTCAATACTTAAAGGGGGCTTATAAGAAAGATGGAGAGAGACTTTTTATCAAGGCCTGCAGGGATAGGTCGAGGGGCAACAGTTTTACATTGAAAGAGGGTAGGTTTAGATTGGACATAAGGAACATGTTTTTTTTTTATGATGAGGGTGGTGAGACCCTATAATCTTTGAAGGTCCCACTCAAACCATTCTATCGTTCTATGAACCACACACTGACTGAGCTTTGCACCTTTTCCTGCATCTACTCGTACCGGCCACTGTCCACATAGAGCCTGATCAGCATACCAGCCAGCTCAGTTACTGTGTGGTTATCCTTATGATCTCAAAGAAGAAAAAAAAAAAAGAATTAAAAAAACCTTAAGTAACCTTACAGTAAGTCCCTTCTCTACCATGGAAATGGAAAGCTTTAAAAAATTATCTACAAGTTACATTTAAAAATCATTCCTCACTGACCTAACAGCTGCAAACGCAGCTCTTGCTCTCCATACAGACATCACCTTTTAACTGTAAATTCTGCAGTTGCCATGATTCAGACATATTCTGCCAGGGAAAAATGACTGGTTTAAAATTTTAAAAATCATGGATTTATAAATTTTGAATGTCAGACCTTGTTAGGCCTTGCAATTTCACCAAATGAAGTCTAATTTCTTTCACATCATCAAAAACACGTTTGCAAATCAAAGGCCACACGCTTATCAAAAGTTAAGTTTATACGATTTCCCACTTCAGTGCAATAGCTGTGGCTATAAAATTAAAAAAAATATGATTGGTAAATTGTATTTTCTTCTCTGCAGTTTAGGATCTTGAAAGGAGCTGAACTGCCTTTAAACAAATCCTTTTAAAATTCATTCACAGGCAGAGAATAAGTGTGCCAAATTTCAGGGTAAAAAGTAAGATACACAATGTTGATTAGACTCTGAAACTGACATTCTTGGACCAGGCAAACTCTTCAGTCTAGCTAAGGGCTTCATTTAAGCCATGGTGGTGGTTATGTTCAAAGAGAACGGTTTCTACCCCTAGCTTTGGAAAACTACCATAGACAAATACAGACATCATCATTACGACAAGAGTACAAAATAGTAAAGGCTATTGGACTATCAGAGGCCATAGAGGAAAAGATGGGGAGTTTGCCTCTCCAACACTGGAACCAATGAATAAAGAGATTTTTAAAAAAATGGAAAGAAGATCAAAACAGCTTTCCATAAAATTCATGGGACCCTTTCCAGCATTGTAGTGCTAGTGCTATCAATATATCCAGGTACAAGAATGACCATATCACCGTTACTTTCATGTTTACTCAGTGATTATCAGAAACGTTGGACAGGGCATCTCAGGCTTTCAATTCATGAAAATCAGACATACCTCACTTGATGACCTCCGAGTAACATTTCCTCAACAAGACCTACTAGCCATTGTCTACATTATGAAAGCAGTATGGAGAACACAGCAATAACTCCGTGGGGCAGAAGAAAAAGCATGCAAGTTGTAGTTATTTGCTTGTTTCTATGCCCTTAGGACACTTCTGTATAAATGAAAAAATTGCATAACTCCTGTGGTATCATACCAGAACTCTTAATCCTTTACGTTTTAAATTTAGAACCATTCAATTCCTCAAACTACACCTTTACAGAGAAGCATTCTGGAATGCTATTCAATTTAAGGAGAGACCAGCAAACTCCAGGTTTTAGCCCAAGCGTTCTGTTTGGAAACCACTGTGACAATATTGCACTGAAAGAAGAGTGAGCTCCAAGTGATTAAGAGTACTGAAGGTTAAAGTCAACACCTTACCTTTCATCAAAAAGTTAAAGCAGTTTTAATACATACACTCTTCTGATTCTAGCAAGGGTTAGTAACATACGTTAGCAAACATATTCCACATTAACATCAACAGGTTCTTAACAAGTTAGCATAGAGAACATGGCATGTGATAGTCACAAGAATGGAAGGAAATGGAATGGGGTGTCAGAACTGAAGAAGAAAGAAACTTTCTTAGATGTCAACTAGAAAAAGCCTTTTGCCACATTTGCTTCCTGGCATCCCGTGGTCATCTTGAACCCAACATCATCCACAAGTGCAAAAACAAGTAAAAAAAAAAAAAAAAAAAAAAAAAAAATCACAAAAGCATCCTGCTTAGCAGGTTATTATTCTCGTTGTCCTTACTTCCAATTTCTTTTGCCAAGCATCTGCAGTCACCCCCTTTTTGTCTGATCTCTCCCTCTGCCAAATACCTCTATGTCTTCTGTCATGTGGAACCTGAATGAGGAGAACTACCAAACTGCCTTTCTAAAAGACAGACCCTTACTCAGCAACAGCTGCGAGCTGGATACAGGTACCCACTACCTTTAGGAATATGCCAAAGTGAATGGTCCTATAGTCCTCCCTGTAGTCAAAGTCCAAGAGAAAATTTAACCAAACAGAAAAGGACAGAAGAGTGACAGAAAACATAATCACGGAAAAGCCAATCACAGAAAACTGGAACAACTCCTTCCAACATTGAAACGGCAGATCTAAGAATCTGGGGGATTTTCAAACGCTGTTTACTCCAAACTGCTGACTCCATAATTACATGGCTGCAAAAACTTAAAAGGTATGTGGAAGGAAAAAAAAAAAAGACTCAGCATTTGCCTCATTTTCCTATTCCTTTTCCACATATCCATTACTAGTCAGAGACAGGATACTTTGGTCTGGCTCAGTGCAACACAGTTCCTAAATTCGTGTAAGTTATGATTGGTAGACAAGTACTGGTATGTCTCTGTAACAGACCTTCCCTAGCTCAGCCGCAAGCAAAATGCCAGCACTGGCTTTTCGTAGCAGGCACTGGGCAAAGTACATAACTGCGCTGCACCAGGCTAGGCAATACAGTTGTTAAAATCAGATGACAGTAACAAGCCTAATTTGTTTTAAAATATTAAAAAAGTTATAACCTAGGCTATTTATTTCCAACGCAAAATGGAATGTATTCTTCTACCAGACAATTTGCGCTACCAGTGAAGTGACCTGTGCAGGCTGTAAGAGGTGAAAAGGCACTGATCCAGTTGTGGGAAAAACAAAGTCCCTTACAGGCATAGTGTGTACTGACTGGGAAAAAAGACAGATGGAAACAGGTGGATATTCACCAGTGGAAGCAACAAGAAGAATAGAACTAATGGTAGAAAATAAAGACCTGAGTGGCAGATTTTAGTCCCTTATCGTGAAGATGACCAATGCATATCCAACAGCAGCAGGTACTGGAGAAGTCTACCAGCTGGGAAGTTTACCATGCTAATTTAAACCTGCTGTGAGAAGCATGGTAACCCTACAAATCAATAACCATCTGACAAGAACTAATCACATTTACTTGTAGCTAATGGAGCAATGAATTACCACAAAGAATACCTGCTACTACTACTCCTCTTCATTCTTTCCTCTATTAGGCCTGCCCTTCGCAACTGCATTCTCTAACATTAATTGCTCTGAGCCAGTCTACTCTGCCTCATCAGCACCTGCCTGCCAGCACTAGCAGAAACGATCACAGAAGTAGTTGGCTAGTAAAAGGATGAGCTTAGGCACACAATAGCAAGCAGCCAGTTCAGGGCTTATTTCACAAAATAACATTTCCCGTATGACCAAAGGCAAACGTTTTCCAGTCCCAATACAAGTCACAGACACATTCTTCCCACCTAGAACAGGTCATTTTTCGAAGGGATAAAACCTACCTGTACCAGACTAGGTGGCTGATGAACACGCAGAGTCTCATGTGTATAGACCAAGAAGAAACAGGATGGGGCAGGAGACCAGGTATTACGTCATGATGAATTAGTAGCAGATATTCTCATAGAGCTGTTCCTGCTTCAGGTCAAAGACAGCAGGCTGAGGATGCATTTGGATCCAGCTCTGAAAAGAATAAGTATGTAGTGAGTGAAACGGAAGTAATATACAATATAAATTAAAATTTCCTAAAACAGCACCAACCCATGTGACACTTCATAAGCAGCACAACTTAAAAAAAACCCCAAAATAAACAAAAAAAAGAGGTAAAAAGCAAGAAAGAAAAGATGCAACTGACATAGTGATTAGGGACTTCTCTACAGACAACTGCACACAGATGTATGTCCATGTTGCCAAGACAGTACTTTTGCCCAGGCACTAGGCCATCCTTACAGGCTATTCAACTTACAGAAGGGAGCCAGCTTGTATGTGGGGAGACTAGAGAAAAAAAATTAAGAAAGTACACCACTTGCCTATAACCTGTCAACACATTGAAGCATAGGGTGGTGAAGATTGGAAGGGATCCCTGGAATTTGCCTGGCCTAACCAAGAAGCAATAGTATCTTCTTACACAGATGTTCTTGCATAGATGCTTCTACCATCAGATGTCTCTGGTAACCCTTGGGAAAGAAGGCCAGTTCAGACACTTTAACCAAGTGAGCTTGCTTTCATTCTTAAAAAAATCAAATCCTTAAAGGCTATCAGAATACTCTAGCATTTCATCAGGAATTGTTAGCTGTCCTGGTAGGATGGCGAGAGTGTTGCAGACTGGGAGAACTAATGATTCCACAGATTTACAGTATCGTCAGGCAGCTTCAGTGTCTGCATATGCACGGCAGGTCCCAGAGATGAGCCGGGGTAAGAAGGGAAAGGGAGCTGCTCCTTGGGAAGAGCTAAGCCAGCTGCACCTGTGTATACAAAGCACTGCTGCTTCTGAACAGCTCTCTACTGTAGCTGATGAAGTAAAGAACAGATGTGAACACCAGCACTCACAGGTGTAAGCTCATACCTAGTCACGCAGTTAGAAGCAACTGCTCAAAGAATGGACAGGCAAGACAGGGAAATATGAGCATGACCGCACCAGTCTAGGCAGTTCTGGTCCACACAAGAGCAGACAACTCCACTGGGGACAGTAACAAGGCTTGAAGTCTAGCAGGGTCAAAACAAGGGAAGAACAAAGGGCAGAAAGAAGATCATGGTGAATTATGCTAAAATAGAGCTAAAGTCAAGGAAGGACAGACTCCGGGAAAGCAGTGGCTGAGGCAAAACACAGCAATGGAGGCAGTGCAAGTGAGAAGGGCTGGGCCAGGAGAGTGCATGAGGTACAGAAAGAAACATCACTACAGCACTGTGGAAAAGGAGGCAACCGCAGGCTGACAATGAATCTCACCCTCACCCTGCCTCAGGGGCAAGGCCAGGCTGGGAGTTTCTTCCTCACAGAGAGGGCAGGGGATTCTGCCAGGGAAGAAGGGCTGGTTTCTCATGGTGGTGTCCCCATGGTAAACAGTAGGCTGTTGATTGCGCCTGATGCAGCGCCAAGGAACTGGTTCTTTTCAGAAGCTGCAGGACTCCCCTGGATGGGCAGTAGTATGAAGTCAGTCCCTCCAAGAAGGGTAGTACTGACACCACTAGACCAGGGTACCGCACAAATACACCCCCAGATCATGCTAACTGCTGAGTAATCCTGCTTTCTCCTCAGTCCTCCGTTCAATTTCTACCTCAGTCTTTCCCAGCAGCAACTTGCAGACAGGGTCTCTCCACAGGCCATGCTGATAGAGGAAACGGAAGAGTTCAGGCCTCAGGTACCAGGAGGGAGGAAGCAGCAATCTCCAGCAACAAGCTTGTGGTGCCCAATTGAGATGGTCTGCCTGTATGCGAAGTCAAGATCTTCTGGAAGGCGATGCAGAGCATTAGTCTCCTACAGATACGGATCAGTGTGTCCTGACAGAGTATCTGGGACTATGCATCTCCCTCTGAAAACAAAGATGAGGGGCAGCTTAGAGGGAGCAAGACAAATACTCTCTCTCAAAAGGTGCTATTGCCTGCATGAAGGTTATTTTTTTCCTGGAGCACTGGAGACTGCTGTCAGTTAGTCGCAGGACAGTAGTGGGGCGTGGAGTGTCTCCAGGGACAGGGCGTTAAGAAGAGGACCCTCCTCTCCAGAGGACCATGCCAGGGTAGGCTGGGCCACTCCAGACGAGGGCTGGTGTCTCCCCCAGGAAATTCAGCCCAAGAGGGCCTGCAGTCCACTTTTTGGAGTGGTAAATGAGTACTGGGCTTCCCCTCTCTGCCTGCCTCTGCGGGCCAGCTGAGTCCCTGCACGGCAGCAAAGCCACCACTGCTGGGCCGATTCGGGAGCACACGCTGGGACAACCGGCGGGGGCCGAGTCCGACGGGAAGAAGGGGGAGAGCGGCGCGCCAGCCGTCGGGGGGTTCCAGCCCCCGGCTCCATGGGGAGCCGAGCGGCGGCAGCGGAGCGCCGCGGAAGGGGACACGGGAGGGGGCACGGCCGGGCGGCACAGCGGCGGCCCTGGGCCCGCTGGCCGGACTCTGCCCGTTTCCCGGGGTCCGGGGCGGCGGCAGCGCCAGTGCCCGGGGTCCGCGCCCAGCCCGGAGGTGCCGCTGGCGGGGGGCAGTGCCCGGGCGCAGGTGTCCCGCAGCCAGAGCTCCCGCAGGTTGCCCGCGGCAAGGCCACGGCAAGTGCCGCCGCGGGGCCGAGCGGGCGGCAGCCCGGGGCGGCGGGACTCGGGGCAAGGCTCACCGTCCCGTCCATGCTCCTCCCCGCCGCGCCGCTCTCCCGCTCGCGCCGGGGCCGCCGTCCCAGTGCCGGGCGCCTGCGCGGCGCTGCAGAGAGCGGCGCAGGGACCGTCTGCAAAGAGCGCGTCGCTCGCCGCCCGCGCAGGAGCGGCAGCGCGGTGCCGGGACGGGCTGCCCGCAGCGCCGGGGCAGAGCGTCTCGGTGCGAGAACGATCGCTCCTCCGTCTCCGCCGCGCTCCCACCGACCCCGTTTTAACGCCGCTTCGGCGACGAGAGCACGGCGTAGCCACGGCCACTGCGCCCGCTTCCCAGCCCTGCGGGGGCGGCGCGGCGCGGAGCTCCTCCCGCGGCCGGGCGGGGGCAGTGTCCGCACCTTTCCCGACCCTGCCGTCTCTGGAAAGCTCGCTCCCGCCCGCCGGCGGCGTCCGGGGCGGGCTCGGGAGAGAGTCGGACGGGATGCGGGTCCGCCGCCACAGCGTGCCCCAGCCCCCTGCCACCACCAAGCCCCGGCGCCATAGTCCCCCCTCACAGTTCCCCTCTCCGCCACAGCCCCTTCACAGCCCCCCTCACCGCCACGGCTCCCCTCGCCCGCCACAGCCCCCTCACTGCCACAGCGCTCCAACTCGCCGACAGAGCCCCCCGCGCCACCCGGCGCCCCTCACCCGCCGCCAGAGCCCCCCGTCATAGCTCCCCAACCCGCCTCCAGAGCGCCCCTCACCCGCCGCAGCCCCCGCCGCCACAGCGGCCCTCACCCAGCGCGTCGCCCTCCCGCTGCCGTAGCGCCCCTCACTCGCCACCGCCCCCTGCCGCCACCGCGCCCCTCACCCGCCGCCACAGCCCCCGTTACTATCGCAGCGCCCTAACCCGCCGCCACAGCGCCTCCGCCCGCCCGCCCGGCAGCGGCAGGAGCGGCCCCGGCCCCGCTCTGTCCGGCCCCGGCCGTCAGGCGGGTCGGGCTCCGCCACAAAGCCCCGGCCCATCTGGCAGCGGTGGCGGCGGCCGCCCGCTCCGCCCCGCGGACCCACCTGGCGGCGGGGCCGGTGCCGGTGCCGGTGGGAGGGTGCGGCCGCCACCGGGGCCGCCCGGCCGCGGCAGAGCCCGGGGCCGGGTGCGGGAGCGTCGCCGGGCGGTGCCGGGCGGGGCGGCGGGCGCTGCCCGGGCCTGGGATCTGTGCGGTGACATGAACAGCACTAGCGGGTGTCGGGGGAGGGCCTGGGGGGAGCTTTGCAGCGTGTGTGATATTTCAAACTCCAAACTGGCCTGTACCAAGCGCTGTTATCCTGTATTTGCATATCTGTGTGCTCTCTGAAGGAGCCAAGTAACTCCTGGGGGGACGTGGACGCTGGGTTTGGTGGACCACGAGTCTGCTGTACTGTGACAATTGTCACGGGAAAAGAAAAGGAAAAATATTTTGTGAATATCCAGTGGAAGATATTTATGGCGTACACTTTCAAAGATTGATTTGAAGAAGTACTGAAGAGAGTTTGAGTGAAGTGGAAGAAGCACAGCAAGCCAAGAGGGATGAGGAAGGGAGTTCGTACGGGCTGAGTGCTGAAAGTGAGTAACTTTGCGTGATGCTCCAAGGATCTGAGAAAGGGGTGAAAGGAAACAACTCAGTTTAAAAGGAGTATTAGGTGAGCAGAAGCCAAGAAATTCTGCCAACTCTGAGCGCTCAAAAAGTGTGTAAGTCTAAAAGATTAAATAAAATCTTGTAAAGATTATTAGGTGGATTTATGTCTCTCGCAGTATTTTTGAATGGGGCTATATATTTATGTGCCTTCAGCTTTTTCAGTCTGCATTTTTTCATGTGTGTCACATTTTCAAGCTTTTTGCCACAGCTATTTGCACTAGAAAAACACTTGGAAATGGAAAATGAGTTTTTGTGTTAACTGTAATCTGGAAACTGCCACCTTTGACCATCCTGGAAGAAACAGTTTAGCGTCTGTGTGGAGAAGATCGTGTAAGTGCCAGGCACATCCAGGAAGGACAATCTGAAGGAGGAATGCAAGAGAGTGTGGCTGTCTTGTCTAAGGTACACGACTCAGGAGGGGGAAGCCCTGAGATACCGTTGTAAGACAGCACGTTGCGCACGGCTCGGGCCCGGACCCCTGTCAGGAGACGAGGCAGGCAGCCTGCACATGTTTTGCAGCTCTGTAAAGTGTGTTTCACGATGGATGTGTGACAAGGTAGTGCTTAAGGCCAAATAGAAGAGAGCAAGTTCCTCAGAAAAGAATTCTTCTTGCTGGAGTTAAGAATGGAGGAGTCTCCTGAGCAAGAATACCTTTCTTTTGCTGGGGAAACACGCACCTTTTGATGAGATTATATCATCCTCTGTATCTGGTCATCTGATCTGACCAACAGCAACCCCAAAACTTCTCTGTGGAGCAGCCTAGACCATCTGTAAGTGATTGACTCGCACTCTCCAGAGTGCCATTAGCTGTGAACCACTTTGTAGTGAGAAAATTGAGCGTTCTGTCAGCTGTGACCAGGGTGAGTGCGGCCGTCCCAGGGACTGCGCAGGCACGACGCCACCCTGAGCAGGTTGCCCAGATGAGATGGGCTGCACGTCCCCCTTGCATGGAAGAGTCACACCATTTATATTCCAGTCTTGGAGAAGATTGATGGACACCATAATCAGATACAATATCTGAGTTCACAACACCTGTATTTTTTTTTTAAAGTATACCTTTTAGTTAGGGATAGAGCAGCATCTCTTTCATAAGTGAGAGGACGGTGAGTCTATTTTCACCCATTTCTTGAAGTTAAAAATGCAGCTGGGACACAAGCTTCCTGTGTTTGTAATATATACTGTACATTTTTCTCTGGGATGAGCAAAGACTGTTCCAACAGGGTAAGCAAGCCTGTCTAGGACATCCGACAGAGCAAGTTACCCATACAACAACTGAAGACAAGGAAGAAAACTATCCAAGGACATAGAGCCAAACAAAGTGAAGTACACACAAAAGTACACGCACCTGGAGAATGGCAGGGTAGGCACAGCTGGAGGCACAACAGGCACCGATTGAGGGTACATATTTTCTCAGTTTTACAAGGTCAAAGATGACAGTGATGGTAATTTGTCTTCCTGGCCACTCCATGAACCCACTGTAGTCCCTGAATTCTGTATCATGATCCTCACACAGTTTATCATTTCTGACTGAACTAAAGTGTGTCCTTAAAAAATATCTAGTCCTTTTTTTTGCAGATAATGACACAAAAATGGGGGTACAGGGTCAGATCATAAGTTCACCTGACTGATTTACCCTGTTCCTGATAGTGGCCAACACTGAATGCCTAGAAAAGACCATAAAAATAGGGCAGACATAGAGTGATGCCTCCCCAAACGCTCTCCCAGCTCAGAGTGATTTGTGACTTGGAGACCTGCCGTGACAGAGGTGTTGGCTTTGTGTTTAATAGCCTTTGATGGATTTCTCTTTTGCAACTTTCACCGACTATATATTCACAGTCATGAAATTTAAGGCCATGAAGAACCGTTAATTCTGCCCGCTTACATATGACAAGAAGTTTCACATGGGCTCCAGTGATCTCTGTTACACAAACCAAGTCAATTGTAACATACTGGAAAAGCTACCACTCTGTAATTTCACTAGCTAATCACTTCCATCACTAGAAGCATATGACAATTTTCAGCTGGAATTATCTGTTGCAGTTTAAAGCTGTCAGCTTTGGTGTTGCTCTTGTGCCTTACCCCTAGACAATTCAAAATCTCTTTAGTATTCAGTATTTTTACTCAGTAAAAGATACACCCTAATTAGATCACCTCACAACCTTCTAAGTAATTAGAGTTCATAGAATCATAGAATCACAGACTGGTTTGGTCTGGAAGGGACCTTAAAGCCCACCCAGTGCCACCTCTGCCCCGGGCAGGGACACCTCCCACCAGCCCAGGCTGCTCCAAGCCCCGTCCAACCTGGCCTTGAACAACTCCAGGGATGGGGCAGCCACAGCTTCTCTGGGCAACCCGGGCCAGGGGCTCACCACCCCCAGAGTAAAAAATGTCTTCCTTATATGTAATCTGAATCTACCCTCCTTTAGTTTGAAACCATTAAAAACACTTTAAAGCCATTATCTTATTACCTAGTGTTATCGCTACAGGAGTTCCGCATCTCTCATTGTAAAATATTTCTTCCAATCTTCAGATGAAATTTGTGAACCACTTCTACATTCTTTTTTTTTCTATTAATTTCAAGCCTTCAAAAAGAAAGGGCTATGCCACCAGGGGCCTTATTGCTGCCTTTCACATCAACAGAATCAGTTTCCCCCAGATTGTCTCTCTACCTGTATAGATCTGTTGCATCGTGTCTTAGTCTTAAAATGTAAACTATACAGGGCTGGGATAGCTCTGTATTTTATTGTGTAAAATAGTGGGTCCTGGTCAAATTAAGCTGCTTGCACATTAATACAGTCAATTTCTTTCCTGACTTAAGTTGTTGTTTTGGGGTTTTTTTCAATACAGTCATCTCTGGAGGAGTGACTTGCCTTTCTTTTCCCCAAGCACATAAGTTTGCACTTGACTGCGTTAAGACAAAACCTGTGTGAATAGCCTTACTCTGCTACACACTCTTCTCCATTGTTATCCTACCTTTATGACTGTCTTTTGCAGATTTTTTTACATCATCTGCAGACTTTATCAGTAGAGATCTTACATTAGCTGCCAAATCTTATAGTTAGTGTCAAACAACGCTGGCTGGAGAACTGTCCCCCCAGGACCCAAGTGGAAGTGCCCAAATCCAACAATTGGCTCTTATTTTATATGCCAACCAGTTTTTAACTCGCGTGATTTGTTTGCTGTGTAACCTTCTGTTTAATAGTTAAGGCATTGCATTAAATCAAATGGATTCTCAGCTCTGTAGTGGCTGTCTGATTGTCTTTAACTCACATGTAACTTCAAAGGCTTCAGTCAAGCTTTTCGCCAAGTCTTACCTGCTGTACAATAACCTTGACTAGTATTAGTTACACAGTAATGCCAGCTCCACCAAATTCCTACCAGATAGCACTTCTGGTTTCAATTGCTTATAGTCTACTGTTAGGCATCTATAAAGAAAAAATAACATTTTTCTTGTTTGCTGTAACCCTGAATCAATTAGTTCAAAATTTAATTTAATTTTTTACTTTCCTCTTTACAGCACTTGTCTTATTGCATTTTTAGTTTACTAGAAATTCCCAGGCTATTCCAGCTGGAACATAACTGAAAGTTAACCTGTCTGCCTGTAAGATGCAAGTTGTTCCTTTCATATACCCTAATTCACCTTGGAATACAGAGTTTTGCTCAGTAAAACAGAATCTTCAGTTTAGGACTCATCAGTTTGCTGGCAGTATTGTCTGCCTTGCCTTTCCCGCAGAGCCGGATTAAAAAATAAATTAAAAAAAATCAGCTTTCCGCTTTCCTCAGTTTTCTCCCAAGATACTAGATGTTCTTAAGAGTTTAAAGTTCTATGTAGAATCGCATCATTGTCTGATATGCACTGACATGGGTGGTGACTTACCAAACAATCATCCATTCTGACTTTTTGGTTTACATCCTTGTTTTGTTTAAATGACAGTCCGTCAAATCTCAGTATCCCGTTTCCCATGATTCTCTTTCTTCTCTAATGAGGACTCACTAATAATTCTAGCTTGCCCTATGTTGTTTTAAAACCTTCTCTGTAGCAGCTTGTTTTAATCACAGATATCCCCAATTGCTACATCCCCTGCAGCTTTCAGTTTCTTTACCACAGAGATTTCCCGACAGTTGAATTACTGCATCTTTTTCAATGTTTATTCTTTCAACTTGGTTGCATGACACCTGTTTCACCCTCACATGTCATATCGGACTCCTGGCTTTGCTGACGTAGTTTTCTACAGCATCCAGTGCCGATCGCCAGTCCTCCCAGACGTGTGACCTAGAGCAATGGTTCGGGGAATTCTCCTTGGATATTACACCATAGAGAAACTTGCATTTACAAGCTATGTATCTTCTCCAGCATCATGAGGTTGTATTTCACGTGTCAGAATCTCTTTTGTCTGCAGACCGTGCAGGGATGAAACAAGGAAAGACAAGGCCGCCTTGGAATTAAACCTGGCTAGGGATGTCAAGCTCAACAGGAAGGGCTTCTACAAGTATATTGGAAACAAAAGGAAGACTGGAGAAGTTGTGGGCCCACTGTTGAATGAGACAGGAGCCATGGTGACAGAGGATGCGGAGAAGGCAGAGTTACTGAATGCCTTCTTTTGCTTCGGTCTTTGCTGCTCGGCCGAGCCCTCAGGAGTCCCAGACTTTGCGGAAAGTAACAGGGAAAGAAGAAGACTTCCCTTGGGTTGAGGAGGATCGAGTGAGGGATCAATTAGATCATTTAGATATTCACGAGTCCATGGGCCCCAATGGGATGCACCCAAGAGTGCTGAGGGAGCTGGCGGAAGTCATTGCTGGGCCACTCTCCATCATCTTTGAAAGGTCCTGGAGAACAGGCAAGGTGACTGAGGACTGGAGGAAAGCCAACATCACTCCAGTCTTCAAAAAAGGGAAGAAGAAGGATCTGGGGAACTACAGGCCAGTCAGCCTCACCTCCATCCCTGGAAAGATGATGGAGCAGCTCATTCTGGGTGTCATCTCAAGGCATGTGGAGGAAAAGAAAGCCATCAGAAGTACTCAACATGGATTCACCAAGGGGAAATCATGTCTGACTAATCTGATAGCCTTCTATGATGGCATGACTGGACGGATAGATGAGAGGAGGGTGGTAGATGTGGTCTACCTTGACTTCAGCAAGGCGTTCGACACGATCTCCCACAGCATCCTCATAGGGAAGCTTATGAAGAGTGGGTTAGGTGAATGGATAGTACGGTGGATAGATAACTGGTTGAAAGACAGAGCTCAGAGGGTCGTGATTAGGGGCACAAAGTCTAGTTGGAGGTCAGTGACAAGTGGTGTTCCCCAGGGTTCAGTACAGGGTCCAGTCCTCTTCAATATATTCATCAATGACCTGGATGAGGGGATAGAGCGCACCCTCAGCAAGTTCGCCGATGACACGAAGCTGGCGGGGGGTGGCTGACACACCGGAAGGCCGTGCCGCCATACAGAGAGACTGTATGAGATTTGGGCAAAGAGGAACCTTATGACATTCAACCAGGGCAAGCGTAGGGTGCTGCACATGGGGAGGAATAACCCCATGCACCAGTACAGGTTGGGGGCTGACCTGCTGGAGAGCAGCTCAGTGGAAAGAGACCTGGGAGTCCTGGGGGACAACAGGATGCCCATGAGCCAGCAATGGGCCCTTGTGGCCAAAAAGGCCAATGGCATCCTGGGGGGCATCAAGAAGAGTGTGGCCAGCAGGTGGAGGGAGGTCATCCTCCGCCTCTACTCTGCCTTGGTGAGGCCGCACCTGGAGCACTGGGTCCAGTTCTGGGCTCCCCGGTTCAAGAGGGACAGGGAACTGCTGGAGAGGGGA